>NC_068367.1:42778626-43078626 GCF_020536995.1 Dreissena polymorpha
AAAAAAAGATTAATTGCAGTATGAATAACTATATAAATACACGATATTTAACTCTTTACCACATGAATGGAAATTTTTTAGTTACTATAACAGTTTTGAAACATCGCACAATGTCCTTTAATAACTTCGATTTTCAGTGCTCTTAATATGGAAAGGTTAAAAATGACCTTTATTCTGTAAGTATGCCGCGTTAACAAATTTCAATATAAAAACATTAACAAAACTCAAGGATATCACGAATTCGTTGTAATGTAAGTAATATTTTAATTTACATCAATCCGTTTTCGTACATGCACCCACATGCTTAAACTCAATTATACACGTATACAAAACAAAAACAACTCGCACAAATAATCAAGTAAATTAAATAAATGTATTTCGAGTTTAAAACAATCATCGATTCTGCAGGAAAAACATCTCCCATTACGTCTTTCACCCCCCCCCCCCCTTCACCCGCGCCTCCAGCACCTCTGTCTCCTCCACCACTATCACGCCTTTCCCACTGTCAGCTTTATCGCCTCCTGCGGATTTCCCATCACAACCGCAACCTCCATGCCGGCACTGTTTCCCCGTTGCCCATTTTACAACATCCTGGCAAACACTGTCCCCAACACTGCGTACAAGACATCGTGGCCATCACACCGGTACTGCCCCCGCTGTAGAGTCCTGTCGATTTCGATCTGCATTATATACAAAATGCGATCATAACATGTTCATATTCACCCGGATTCGTAACAAGGAAGTGTGTGGTACATCATTGTAGCGTGTCTACAGCGCTGAAAGCATGGTGTACAGACCAACCTACCGACCGACAGAAGGACATGTGCACAGCAATAAACCTCGCTTCTTCGAATGAGATTTATACATTCAAAAAATTGGTTAATGATTGACACAGTGACAATTGCCATTAAATTGTTAAATTACTTACCGATGTATTGATTATCAAACATTAAGCATAATATACTTCCCTGTTAAGTTTGCAAGATGCAATCAACGAGTGCCAAAACACAAAAACTGTTTTGCATTGTATATCACATTTTCGTAATTTTGATGGGTGATATTATAAGGTCCTGTACAGCGAATCATCTAAACAAATTGTTTAATAATATTTTTAATTAAATCGCCTACCGTGTTTTTAGTTGAAAAGTATCCATTATGCAACTACCATTTCTGATTATGATTATAAATACCTGCTTATCAACCTTTACATGGAAAAATGGACATGGCAATTCATTGTTATTATGAGCAGATTGTATATTCCAATCGCTACACGACATTGTCATCTAGGTTTTGTGTGTTTGACAGACAATAACCATTGTCAATCTGTGCGTGTCTTTTGAAGTAAATACGCTCAAGCGTAAACGGGTTTTTCTTTAAACTTACCATTAAACAAAAATTTGGCCATTTTTAGTGATATGTCATATAATTAAAATATTGTACTTGATATCACTCAAATACCTGGAACCTGGTATGGGTGTATCAATATGCACCGGCAGTTGAAACTTAAGAAAAAAGGAAGAAAGAAAGAAAGAAAGAAAGAAGAAAGAATAGAAAGAAAAGAAAAGAAAAGAAAGAAAGAAGCAAGGAAGTGAAGGAAGGAAGGGAGGGAGGAAGGAAGGAAGGAAGGAAGGAAGGAAGGAATGAATGAAGGAAGGAAGGAAGGAGGGAGGGTGAGGGAGGGAGGGAGGGAGGGAGGGAGGGAGGGAGGGAGGGAGGAGGAAGAGGAAGGAAGGAAGAAGGAAGGAAGGAAGGAGAAGGAAGGAAGGAGAAGGAAAGAAGGAAGGAGGAAGGAAGGAAGGAAGGAAGGAAGGAAGGAAGGAAGGAAAGGAAGGAAGGAAGGAAGGAAGGAAGGAAGGAAAAGGAAGGAAATCCATCCATCCATCCATCTATCTATCAATCAATCTATATTTTTATAATTCATTTCATGATTTGAAACCAGACATGCATTTATAAGTATTTACAGTGATTAATACATTCGGAAAATATACAGGCATTGCAAACATTTGTTCTGAAAAATATGCATATCGTTTTATTTTCGGGAAGGATCTTTATTTGCATCGACAAGTGCTTAAAATGACTTTGAAATGGAAATACGTCCGGAATATGTTTTGTATTTTTGTCAAGCTTTATGTATTAGAATAGTTGTCATAATTCAATGCAATCTATCAATTGTATAAGCTTCCACACATTGCACCGTTGGCGTATTGATATATAGAGATCAATAAAAAAAGTATTCACTGTAAATGTTAGAACTAATAAAGTTGTTGTCATATTCTTAAATCAGCTGGTCGGAATGGTCATTTAATTCGTCTGTGAACATTATAATTAAAACACAAGACTTTGTAAGTAGATATGTCAATGACCACTAGTGATAACTGTCAGACAATTGAACATGTGTTTTTGTCCGTATGTTCCTGACTTGTACCGACCATCAGGGTAACCCTGAGCCAAACTTTGTTTGAGCAAACCAGTTTTCGTTTGACGGCTTGCGCAAACTGGTTATCAAATACTAATATTTGTTATTGCATTTTTATATTTTATTAAATTTTAACAAAGCATATATAATTATTCATCATTGCGTAACATGTAGTTGCAAAAATATAGTAAATCATGACTATTTCACATGTCAACGTTTAAATTATCATATTTTGATGCATGGGAAGCACACTTATCACCGAAATAATCCACATCACTTCAGGCATATCACATGAAGCACATGTTAACAACATAGATCAATGGCAATGTATATATTATCAAATTTATGTCAACACAATTTACAAACAAATCTTACTATATACAAAGAACAAAAATTACATCATCATAAATTTGTCTATCCTTATTTCAAACTGTTACATTTTCACTAAGAATATTTCGTCAGCGAGTCTTTTGTCAAATGTATTGCAAACAACATTCAAATTCTGCACCTAAATGCAAAGGTGACAATAGACAAATTTTGTTTAATTGTAAATGAAGAGCTAATTGTTTTAAGGTTTTAAATATGTAATACCCTTTGTTTACTAGTAATATCATAAATTTCCTTTACCCCGAACGGTCCCGAACGGTCCTCGAGTATGTGCGTACAACTGCAATAATTTAATCAAAATGAAAACAAGATATTTCTTCTTACATACAACTTTGGATGTAAAATATCTCAGAGATGTAGATGTCAAGTAAAAAAGGTCGCATTGAAAAGTCCCTGGTTCGATTCCCGTAAAAGGCAAAACATTTTTATCAACGTTTTTTTCCGCTATTATACCTATTTCAGACCATTCCAAGTAGTGTAATGTTGTAAGTAAAAACAAAAAATGACAATATATTTAAAGTGCGAACACGTCATTTTTATTCCCAAGTCTTAATTCTCCCCTCTCTTATACATTATTGAAGTTTACTTTGCCTATCTGTGTAGGTACTCTTAAAACAAAATTGTTTGTTACGATATGAGGTGATTTTAAGCTGTCAATCATTTTAAGATATTTACACGTTTTCATGATTGAAATTTTCTTTATGAATATCATTTTGAATATAAAGGCGTAGGTGATTAACATGAAGAGATCAATTTCAAATGATGTACCAAATATAATTGTAATCAGTATTTATATCAACAAACAATGGTTTTACCGTTAACACGTAACCCATCATTTAAAATGATTTCTTATGCATGTTGATATTAAATGAATAAATATGAAATATTTCATGCAATTTGTTAGATTGTCATCAATGAATAATTGAACAGTCGTAACGACGTAAATCAATCAAGTAAATAGAAAGAACGTACCATTTAGCAACTTATTCAAACGTCAATTATTTTAAAAACATTCAATGATTGAAATACCAAAACAAATACTTTAAGAGAGAAAACAATTAAGGTATTAACATTACAAATGAAAGAGATTGAATTGGAACCAGAATGCGACTTGTCAGTGCACTTACATCTTCTCAACAAAACCCGATTAAAATAAATTAAGCTTCATCCAGCAATCACAAATTTCAACGAAGCATCTGCAAGTTAACACTTTGTTCACATTTAACGGATGAACATAATGGGTAATCAATCAAAAGTAGCATGCATTTTTAATGAATTATTACGGCACTACAATAATATATGGCTTATGTCTTTCTGCCAAATGTGTCTTTATTTGAAACTAAACTGCTTCTTTTGAGATAAATCGAGACTTGTCCATAAGGCGCAGTTTTACGTGTTCAACACGACCATTTTACAAACGTAGTAGTACAAATGTATCATTTTATTTTAGCTTTATGAGTGGATGTATAATCAGTTCCAATTGTATGAAGGTTGTGCAGAAAACGATGCTTCAAATGTTACTATAATCAATTCCCCACGATCCGAATCCTTCATCTACAGGCTGGGTCACTGGACCTTTTGTTGAAGCATCAGGTATACTACCTCCCATTGACTTTGTAATATACTTTGAGTCCGTCTGATCGGAGACGTCATGCGAAAGGTTATCTGGCTGTTTAGCCGCACCATTTGGTTCTTCAGAGATTTATTCGTTGTCTCAGGAGTTTCCATAATTACGACAACTTGAAAAAAACAGATGTTCTTCATTTTTTCTATGAGTTTTTGGATAACATAAGCAAACAATAGAGTGAACGGTGAATATGTTTATGAGGAAACACGTCAGCAAAAATGCTAACTTTAACTGCAGAATCTTATTGACAGGAATAGTAAGTTTACCTGAGACGTTCGTTTTGCAATTTTGGTGGTCCAGACTAGTAGGTGGAGTCAGCTTTGTGTCATGTTCTTGGTAATTAGGGTACTTCGATGTAAACTCATGCGGCCAGTTACTATCAGAGGCATGTGCACTAGACTTTATTCCGTTAGTTTCTTCTATACTGTGGATAGGTGTATTTGAAAGATGGCCTTTATCCAAATCGATTGCAGAATTGTTCTTGTCGTTATGCAATTGCCTTCTACATCAATTCCGGTGTGTATAGGAGGCGCGACGGTAGAGTCATTTGTGAGTGAGTATGGTGATTTGTTTCAGCCTGTGATGCTTTTTATTTAAATATAACAAAACAATATTATTTTTTATGTATGTCTTGTAGAATATTTTCGATACACATTGGCAAGATGTCAATTCATAGTAATAAATCATACGTAAAGAATTCCAAACATTTAGAAAAAAACGACATCTAAAAGAAAAACACAAATGTTACCTATTTGGTTTTGATCAACTAGTGGTTGCAGCTCATTACCAGCTCGACTCTTGTCTTTCTTTCGTTTGAACGTACATATGCCTCGGTTCTTTTGCACCAAACAATGATATTATTTTAAAATTGACATAAATAGATTCCACCAAGAAGAAATAGAGCCGATGTATTCCAATCGGTTTGCGAACCTGAAAATATTAAATATCAAAATAATCTGACAGTTTAATTGAATCAATCTGTTTTCAAATTTTGTTGTGAAAAGTGTGTGGTTAAAGATTACTTTTTATGTGTTCGTGTGCCTGTTCTAATTGTATAATTTGACACGCGTATTATTCTTATTATTGTCGGAGACATAGGTAGACAAACATATCTTATCCATTTTCACAAATGACATTAAGTATTTAGTATTTCGAGTATTTGGAGTATTTAAGTATTTGGTGGTTATTAGTGTTCGTCATTTGCATGACAGCCATCAGCAGTTTAAACCACTGAAGACATATTAAGACGGAACCTTCACATGTCTGCGGAGATTCAGTCCAAGTCGAGAAATCACCACATCTCATAGGAAGTTCGTTTCGAACAATATATCCTGCTTCGCAAAGAACGGACAACGTAGCGCCGAATGGTAGCCGAGTAGTATTGACGTTATACCGACCATGCTCTGGCGGCGACGGTACCTGGCATTCTCCAACTACAACATGTGTCACCACGGTTATGTAAGATCTGTATGACGATGGAATTGGGTAGGCTAGACATTGTTGACAATAGCCTTTCTGATGTAAAGCCGTTGTATAATCGTTAATAATTCGACAATAAGTCAATTGAAATGGGTGTTATGCAAAAAGAATATGCAAAGCAAATTGGGTAATTACCGCGTCCATATGAAACAATAAATGCGATAAAACGTTATGCAGTACCTCGGATCTTTTCTATGTCCTGTCTCAACTTATGTTCTGGAAGTAAATCAGAAGTACGAAGATTATTACAGAAGATCGGAACTTATAATAATCAAATACAATTAAATACAATGCCATGTGAACGAACATTACTATATCATTTCTACGTGTAAGCGATGAATTAATATATATATACACGTTTATAATTACCGGAACAGAACTGTGAGCAGTTACAAGTTTGCAGTCTTGAAAAACAGTCGTCCTTTACTTCGTCACACGTACGACAGTACCGAGGACTACGTCACAGAATTGTGCGTCAGAACCCCTTGAACAACAATCCACATTAAGTGACAATCCAGTTGCACCAGATTTAACCTTATTGTATGTATGGCAAGTTTCCAATTTGCTTTCATTGACATAACGAACGCACAAACGTGAACAAAAATTGCTTCACAGCCTTGTAACTGTAAATGCAAAACAGTTGGATACTAAAACAGGTTTTAAGGAGCCAAAGGCTCGAACATGGTCTACATGTATTTACTAAACATTTAAGCTCATCTAGAAATTAACTTATTATCACGCAACATACAACTTATCTGCATAGCATCGCGCTTTCCAATAAAATAGCAGTAAAAGACAGTACCTTAATATATAAAGAACACAAAAACTGTACGTTTCTGAGGCAACAAGGTCAAATAAAAACATTCGTTTTGTATGTCCAGACAAAATGGAAGAGTCGAATCGTTTCAAGTAGGTTAAATTTATTGTACTAAATAACGTTATTAAAACAAAATTAAATAACAATATTTTAATTTAATTTAATCCGGGTCATAGTATTTATTAAAAAAAAAAACCTGTTCACATGACCGACATGCGTCAGAAGGAGTAACATTTCTAAAAGTTATAAAGAAATACAACCGTTTGAAATCTTTTTAAAACATTGTGCACTTTAAAGCTACATCCTCAACGCCCCGTAAAATAAAATGCAATCCATCTTGGAGAAATTGAAAATCAAACGAATGCATTTGCTGTATGCTAAATGTTGAATTTAATACAAGCTCACTATAACAAGTAATTTATATTATTTTTATTTATACGTGTTTTTAGTTTGAAGAGTGAAGCGTATGTAACAATATTTCTTAACATAATGTTGAAGCAAGTTATAGACCGAGTAATACATTATTATTATGATTAAAGTCATTTGTTTACTTACTCGTTGCACACATCCCCATAGCAACTGTAGGGCTCAGCGTATCTGTTTGCCATATATATCCCCACCGACCAACACCATATAAGAACTCCAAGAACACCTGTTCAAATATAAACAAAATATGTAAAGAGTGTACATGCTCATAGTGATGCGGCCCTTTTTTATCTGCACAGTCGACTGACACAGCAAAGTAGAAGTTTGCAACATATATATGATTAATTGGACATATGTTCATTTTAGTTTTCGACAGCATAGTGTGCCCTTTTCAACATATGAATCACAAATAGTATTTTGACTGGTTTACAGAGTAATTGATTCATGATTAATTTAATCATCTCCACAGCTACTGAGCCGCGTCATACGGTTACGCGTCATATGCAGCCAAGGGAGCTCACGGCCAGCCAGCGCATTCTAGCTGTTTGGTCATTACCTACCACGTCTTCTATAAGTGTATGCAAGGTTTCTGGACTTCATTAGGGAACTGGCTAGCTCTTTTATCGATTTCCAGAATGCGCAGACTTGCCTTGATCTGTGGTATATGGTATAACACCTATTTTCGCATAACGCGACTCACATGTGCCTGGTTCAGTTAAGAGTTAAGTTTGACATTCAATGGAATAGTACATTTAACACAAATTTAACTGGTTCATAAGTTAAAATATCGTATATCTCTAAACATTAAACGTACATGATGTGCACAAAAGAATAACAACTCTTAATCGCTACAAGAACAGCAGATCTTCTGTGAATAAAAACTACAAATAAGCTTTAATTACAATCAAACATCCGTGGCTTTACTACTATCGCTATAAATGCGGAGGATCCCATCGGTGACCCACCCGTTACTTAACCCGTTAATACAGATTAAAATAGAACTGATTGGTTTCCTGTGTATGAGATTAATACAAACCCAATTGGGAACCCATTGATTAAAATACCCAAGTCGACGTTAAAACTGATTTGACAGTGCATTCACGCTGATAATCAAAGCATTATGTTCATAGTTTCAAAACCAAAATTGAGGGTTTAGTTTCCTGCACAGTGTATCATTAGTCGATAAAGTAATCACAGTTTGTGTAAATCTCATTTTTCATTTTAGAAACCATCTGTATATGCTTTTTTGCAGTAGTGCACTTGTAAGTGTTAGTTCATTTAACCAAAACATCATGAAGTGTCACCAATTATAATTACCGGTAGTATAAAGTTGACGTATGATCAATGTTTTCCGATGTTTTATATTATTTCTTTTATGGTAATGTTTGTTAGGTACTGAACAATATGTTTTTGTAAACAATCACATACATATGTTAGGGCGATAAGCATATAACATAATACTCATAATTTACTTCGTTTGTATAAATTCCGTAACAATGTTTAACTCATATTTTTAGCAATTGCATACATTGTTATAGTGTTATCTGGATCTTAGCCGAACGATTTGTTAGTGTAATATACACGTTATTGTGAAGCTATGGGAATCAATAGCCACTCCTAAAGTGAATACCAATTGTACGCCGTATTTATTCAAGATATTTATGAAAAGAAAAATAAGAAACTGAAAAATATTATTTAATATATTTATAAATATTTATATATTTTGTAAAGATAATTAATATATTAAGAGTATAAACTTACACTTTTAGCATCCATAATTAATATAGATTCAATCCTCTTGGTTTTCCGTTATCTCAGTTCTATAACAGTTCATACCCGTGCCACTTTATTTATATAACCAATAATAAGTACATTGCGAAATATTTAAAGGTACTGTTATATTAACAGGGAGAGTGATCGAGTAACGCTTAAATCAGTTATACTTTAGGAGGTAAAACTTAATTTGATTAAGTCTTGTTTTCGTTTTACATAAACTTAATAATCTTGCCGACAAAGAAAGCTCGTATTCTGCTTACATGTTTCGAATTTTAAAAGAACATTACACTCAAGTTTTACAGAGTATTGAGTTTACGAATGGTATTTGCCATTCGGGTGTATCAATTGCAAAGTGTGAATGTTGGTAAAGCCAAACTATCAACGGATTTAGTGTATTAAGTTTACAGTATGAAAAAGAGACATCCTAATTGCGAAGCTGTTGTAAAAGTTAAACAATCGTTCCAAGTTCAAAATGAAGAACTTTTGAGGAAATCGGACAAATGGATTTGACCTACACACTTTTCACATTTAGCGGTATTGATATTCAATATCAAGGAACCAAAGTATAAAGTGCAACTAAAATTCTCAGAAGAAAGATTGATATAAGGAAAATGCATTGTACCTTATGTATTATATGTGTTTCAGCATGTTCGCAAACGTATGAAGTCTAATTTTAGAAATAATGAAATTCAAGAAACATATTTAAGGAGATATCATTTTTAACATCAATAAGAGACTTTTATTAATGGAAAGTGGACTATTTTCTTTAATAAGTGTAATTTTACATACACTACAATTCAAACACTAAATGATGAAGGCCGGGTAACCGCCGTATGTAATGCTTCACGGGATAAGATAAAAGCTTGGAAACAAAGATCACATTTCAGGACGGGTATATAGTGCTGAAGATAGACATTCATTTATCAATTAAAAAAAAGGTTCAGAATATTTATTTAATATTCACTCGCTTACTCGGTCGCACCTTCGCACACATGAGCATACGCAAGGAAATGTCAATGATGCATGTGAAATTATAATGTATTGAAAACTTGTATTGAAATTGATTAAGTTTATTCGATTTATTTAAGAGACATATGTACTGCAAGAATGTGCAGGCTGGTCCTTGACCTACGCTGACGCGGATATGATATAACACCCATGTTCCCATGACGCAACTCACATTGTGCCTGGTTCTGTTAAGAGTTAAGTTTGACATTCAATGGCATAATACATTTAACACTCACTTAACTGGTTCATAAGTTTAAATATTGATTAGCTCAATTGTGTGACAACATTTATCACGAACATGTACACAAAGAAAATAACAACTCTTAATCTATACAAGAACAGCACAGAGAAGACGTTCATATCACTTCTATGAATAAAAACTACAAATAAGCTTTTATTGCAATAAAAGATCCTTGACTTTACTTATATCGCTATAAATGCGGAGGATCCCATCGGGGACTCACCCGTATCTACCCCGATATTACAATAAATATAGAACTAAATGGATTCCTGTGTTTGAGATCAATAAAAACCCAATTGGAAACCCGTTTGATTAAATACTCAAGTCGACGTTAAAACTCATTTTGACAATGAATTCACGCCAATAATCAAAACATTATGTTCATACATGTAGTTCCATAACCATACATGCTGTTTAGTTTTCCTGCACAGTAATTAACATTCGATTCAGCAGTTAGAATTTGTAGATCAATTGTGTAAATTGCATTCTTTATTTTAGAAATAATCTGTATATGCTTTTTGAAGTAATGAAATTGTAAGTGCGAGTTTCCTTTAACCAAACATCGTGAAATTTCACGAATCAAAATAAGTAAAAAGTTGACATATGATCAATTATTTTCCGATGTTCAATATTATTTCTTTTACGGTAATATTTGGTAAAGCACTGAACAATACGTATGTGTTTACAATCAAATACATATTTTTAGGGAAGCTTATAGCATAGTGATAACACATATTTATAAATTAACTGAATACTTACTAAGGTTGTAAACATTCCTTATAAAATGTTTTAATCTTATTTTGGCAACTGCATACATTGTTATAGTGTTACCTGTATCTTAGCCGAACGATTTATTAGTGTAACTTACGAGAAATTTGTTTAAGAAGTGGTTATTAACAGCCGCTCCTATGCTGTCAACCTTGTCTTAGCCTTATATGTTCAAAATATTTTTGAAAAAGAAAATAAAAAAAAACTGTTGTGACATAATTGTATTTCAATATATTTACATATTTTGTAAAGAGAATACATATATAAATAGTAAAATTAGTTAGAGGTAATCAACTTACACATTCTTGCATCCATAATTAATATAGATTTACTTTCTGTGTTTTTCGGTTTTCCGTTATCTCATTCATACACCAGATCATACCCATGTCCATAATTATATATACAAGATAAGTATTGATGCAAAGCATCAAAGGCGTCGGGAATTCTAGTGTAAAAGGCACTCAATGAAGTTACATGGAACAATTTTTTTCTACTGTGAATATTAATATATTGGCCATTTATTTTAAACAAAATAGAAAAGATACTGGTATAACCATTATCTATGATTGTGTGCTATAACTCCCAAATAACCATTATCTATGATGTTGTGTTATAACCCCAAAATAACCATTATCTATGATTTTGTGTTGTTACCCCCAAATATTTCATAGTTCATTTTATTTACATTGGTTTCCCTTTATTACTGGCATCCGTGTGCAGTTTTCATAAATGGAACAGAACTGTGTAGGTTTTAAAAAATCTGCTTCATCTTGTAAGCGTAATTTCATATTTTTCTCAACTTCAAGGGGAGATGATTCTGAACTTATTCTTACGTTGCTCATTTACGATAGGGGTTGAGTACTCATTGATATGAAAACACTGTAAAAGTTTTAATGTGTTTTCGACCCCCCCCCCACCCTCTCACACATATATTTCATGGGCATAATAAAAACAAAAAAATGGTTACAATAAAACAGCATATTTATTTAAACTAAAATGTCTACATCAAAACAAAAAGTTAACATAGAAAACAAATAAAATAATTTGATTCTACTGGGGCTCGAACCATGGGCCTCACACATGTGAAGCGAGCGTTTAACCACTACACTACGGAACCGCTTGAAAATCATGTTCTAACTGAGATATTAATAAGCTATTAATAGTCTGTTTAAATGTAAACCCGGAAGTTTCAACGCTGGATAGTGAGCGGGGTTAAAGGTCCATACCAAAGGGTCCATACCACTGGCAAGATACGGGTCAGGCCTGCGGACTTCTATATGTGGTTCTTTAAAAAAAACTGTAGGAGAACTTGATAGTAATGAGGCTGGGGTGCTGTGATGGTTCTCCTCATTGATAAGCGGCTGCTTCCTTTATCAAGATTTATTATTAAACTTAATAATACGTGTCGCGCTTCACGCTCTATAGCGCCTTTATTAGTAACTAGGTGGTTGCTAGGATAGTGGAACAAAGAAGGTTTTAATGTGTTTACGACCCCCACCCCCCCCCCACCCTCTCACACATATAGTACATGGACATAATAATTTTTTTAAATTGTTACAATAAAACAGCATATTTATTTAAACTAAAGTGTCTACATCAAAACAAAAAGTTAACATAGAACACAAATAAAATAATTTGATACTACTGGGGCTCGAACCTTGGACCTCTCACATGTGAAGCGAGCGTGTAACCACTACACTACGGAACCGCTTGAAAAATCACCTTCTAACTAAGATATTAAGGTAGTGGGAGCCTTATGGGTACTTTTCCAGAAACACTCTTTGTTATTATTTCCACATAGTAAATTGAATATCACAACTAATTGCAAAATTTTAGAACTTTTTACCTGCCGGTTAACTGTTTATACTTGGTTGAATACACCTACCCCTTGACTCGGTTGGGCGTTTTCTATGGATTTACCCTATATCCAAAATATATAGTTTTTTGTAATGGGATATACATATATTTTGACAATTTACTTAATAAACGTACTCGACTAGATTTTGTTAGTAGATACAGAATTAAAAAAGTGTCATAGAAAGAGAATTGTGCCTTTGATGTCCAATAATATATGCACTAATCTGGATAAAATGGCAAAAACGACAACAAATGGTTCAGTGACAAGAAACTTTAATTACGTTTTATGTCACTTGTAGTGTGATGAAATGCATATATTGTACATATTTATTTAACACAACATATTTTCTACACACTGAATGAATTTCAGGAAGTTTTACCTTTCCTATCTCAAGAAATTTTACTTTGAGTATGTCTAGCCCAATTCATTTTCACGCAATGAATTTAAGTATGAATTTGTATATCACTTCTTTTTGGGGGTTTTCTAGTTGCTTATTAAAAGCTACAGTTATAAACCATAACATGTGAAGAAATTTAGCTAACTTTGAATTAATATTGATATAGTAATACATTAACAAGAGCATCGCATAACGGGTGCCACGCTCGGCTGCGAAAGCTTGTCAGATTTTTTTTTTTTTAGAGGAAGCACTATGATGTTAGAGGCAAAGTTAAAGTTTTATATTAGAGGTCACAGTGACCTTGACCTTTGACCTAGTGACCCCAAAATGGGACAGGCGTGTAAAACTCATCAAGGTGCATGTACATATGAAGTTTCAAAGTTGTAGGTGGAAGCACTATGATGTTAGAGGCAAAGTTAAAGTTTTATATTAGATGTCACAGTGACCTTGACCTTTGACGTAGTGACCCAAAAATGGTAGTGGCGTGTAGAACTCATCAAGGTGCATGTACATAAAAAGTTTCAAAGATGTAGGTGAAAGCACTTTAATTTTAGAGCCAATGTAAAGGTTTTAGCACGACGGCGGACGTCAGACGACGAAGAGGCTATGACAATACCTCGGAGTTTTCTCCGAAAACAGCCGAGCTAATAATACAATCTTAAGGTCACCTAAAGTCAAAAGACAACATATGAATACAGGCGCAGTTCACCACAAAATGTCAAAGTTGTCCCAATATTACGTAGCATAAAGATGTATAAGTTATCATGTTTCTTTAAACATGTAGCACAATAATATACAACTTATATTTTAATAACAACAGCCAGATTAATGACAACCTTATGTACATTATTTAGTATCAGTATAAAGCCATTGCGTGATTTTGACTGGCCGCGTGTCATTTGAAAGCCATATTATCTCGTTCCGTCGCTTTTCGTCTCTGAAAAACTGACCGATTTTAGGGACCACTTCAGATAAAATATTTTTTAGCGTTTGTGACTTTTGGTAGTCCCTCATTGTTTTTAGCAATGCAAGTATCTCAAGTCATCCTCTCCGGAACTAGAAAATATGGCTTTCAAATGACACAAGACCGGTCCATATCCCGCAATGTTTTCAGCTGTTGGTCGCTTTAGAGTTCCTCTATGCATCATCACGTCTAACAATCTAATGTTCTTTGCGTAAAAGGCTTTTCATGACTTTAACAAACTGAATTATGGATTGCAGTAACAGTAAAGATGTGGGCCATATTGTCAGTAAAATTTTACATGTTTTAAGCAAAGATCCCAGTGCTTCAACATCATCAGGAGCACTGTGGGCCTTGCAGGTTGCCTGGAGAACACGTTCACTAGATCTTCCTGTTTGTGTGACTGTCCAGGATACGATTTTTGAAAACCGGAAAAGAGTCAACAAAACTGCTTACACAATTACAAAACGTTTCAAAACAGTGTGTGTTCAGCAATACACTAACCAAAACCGGAAAATTCAAACCTGCGCCCATTATAAGCAACAAAAATGGCTCTGGGAAACTGTGCAAGCCACAATATACAATCATATAGAGAAGTTTTAATTAATACACTATCAACACTTCCACCATTTACACGCATTATGCCATGATCATCAACAGAGATGCCAATCACTTTCTGAGCTTCGGAAGAAATTGGCACTGTTGTCTTCACAAGGATGTCGAGAACTTTAAACCCTTCTTCAAATGCAGATTAGCAATCTGAGTTATATCAGGCATTACTGTACCTCGAACTGAAATACAAAATTAAATTCACACAATGCTTATTTCATGGATTTTATAATTCCCCTTTAAGTTTCATTCTGACGCCTTATTTGATCGTTGGTTATGAGAAAAATCAATTTTCAGCATAACAAGCACATTACATATGACAAGTCGTTGAACTCAAATTATCGCTTGTGAAAAGAATTCACCATTTATATGAATAGCTCAGAATTTTAATATACCTATGCTCCTTCATAAGATTTATTACTAAAAGTAATGAATTTATTTTTAAAAAATGTAATATTTGGAATAGCTTTTAATATTTATAATAACAATCACAAATATTTTCAATAATGTGCCTGAATGAAATAAGAAGACAGTTGATGAGAAAAAATACTTAAATTTGGCACCAGAATAGTCAATAACATTGTATTAAATGTTTTTACAATTACTTCATTTCTTTCTCATAAGTATCAATGGCAGCCTTGTTAGACGCTGAGTTGAGATTTTCTTGATGGCCTCCCCAGCACGAGCCTCCATCTTCTAAAGATTTCTATTTGCAATAAGCGTAATGTTTAGAGTGGTTAGGAAGATATTTACCTTCACCGGCCTGCCCAAACTGACTTTCATTGCTGAAAAGAGAATTGAAAATGATAAGAACATGAAAACGAAATAAGGCCGTAGTTACTTAATAATGTCGTCACAATGTATTTTCATAGAATCCATGTGTATCATCATTACATTTATAAATTAAATGAATGAGCAATCAATTGGATTCAACAACACAAATGCGAAACTTAATTTGAAAACTGAATATGGTGGACACCGGAATAGTTCCTTATATATTACACGATAAACAGATATTCACTGGGAATGACACTTTGAATTTTAAGGGGTCAAAAAATGTGTAAGAAGTCCAAAGATCAATGGCAATTGTACAATGATTAAACATTGATTGAAATGGCAGGTTGAAAAATGAAGACATGAATACCTGTTCCAAGCTTGGTATTTACGTCAAAGCATGGTATTCCCCTGAGCTTGAGATGGTGCTGCTTTTCCATAAGCAACACTGTTGACTTTTCTACAGTCAGGGTTTTCCCAAACAACGTACAAATAACCACTGAGGCCATTTTGTAGTTCGCCAACAATGTTATAAATTGTCAAACAAATGGGAGACAGATTACCATACTGTAATTTGTTAAGCAAAACCTCCAGCTCAACGAGTCAATCAACCTTCTTCCATCCCCCACCCACTTCTGCTTACTCTTTTCACGCCATTTAGCAAATGCGAATAGCTTTTACGTGAGTCATTTTCACACAAATCGCCATCGCAGAGCTCAGTAAATGAATAATTGTTATCGAACACAATGTTGTCGATCGGTGTTTGCTTTTTTTCGACTTTGCAAATCGCTCGCTTTTATCTCGCACTTTCATTTTGCTAAGAAAATGTCAACAACCGTGACGTCATGAACACAAATATTTTATAAAACGAATTAATTTACCTTAAATTTGTATTGTATAGTTATTAAATCTTAAAGAGATATGCAAATTTAACTCTTAAATAAAAAAAATACTAATCTATTTCGTGTATTTAGTATAATTTCCGGACTTTACCGTAGATATCGCTTATAGCCGAAACGCTTTCCGAATACGGCGATTATCGACCGACTATTCCCGATCTCACTAGGCACCTACTGCCTTAATAAGTGACTGTAGTGTAACGGTTATCAATAAAGCAATAAACCGTGTAATCGCTGTCGTCTTGTAAAATTGAAGAAAATACGCGTTAACCAAAACTCGAAAAGCAAAAGTCTGCGCTATTGTTAGAAAACCCAAAAATAAACATATTTTGATTATGTTTTCATTTTATACAAAACCAGAAAGTTTTGCGTAATTTCCCAGTCCCTGTGATCTTTCCCCTGTGATCAGTTATTATTTAAAACAATTAGCTTTGCATTATTGGCAATAAATGTTGTAATAAATGTAATAGGCACAAATGCAGTACTTATTTACACTAATTTACACAAAAAATCACCACTATGCAAGATATTCTTAACACAAAAATATATACATTGATCCGTAAAATAACTTCTCCCATAAGCGAAAAAACGCATTACATACTAGTCGACGCACTCCAGTGCAACGCCAATAACCAATGCATTAGGGCATTGCGGAATATATAACGGGACATTTTAACTGTAAAGGGAGAGTGAACGATTTAGTAACACTTAAATCAGTCATACTTTTAAATTAGCAGGTAAAACGACGTTGGTTTAAGACTGTTTTCGTAGTAAACTGTATTATCATGTCGACAAGGTAAACACGCTTTTTACTAAGATGTTTTGAATCTTGAAATTAATTGCACTCTACAGTTTAAAAGAGTTTTTTGAGTAAAATTATGATACGTTCAATGCGGTGTTTATTCATTGCAAAGTGGGAATGTTGGTACAAGCCAAACTATCAACAAAACAGTTTATCAAGTATTTCTGGAATTAAAGAAAAGACATCGCCATTGCGAAGCTTTAGTCGAAGTGAAACAATTTGTCCACTAACTCTTGAAACTGTTGATATTATGAATTAATTGGATAATCGTTGTTTTAAGCGTCTGTGTCATGGAAATTCCAGAAGTCGATAACTGTTCTTGGTCGTCGTCTAGCATATCATGACACTTTTTGGACTTATTCTCTTTTCATATTTACACGTGTTGATATCCAACACCACTTAACCAAATTTTTAATTGCTATTAAAATTCTCAAGAGTCAGACTGATATAAATAAACATGTGTTGTGCCTTTTTAACTTTATTTGTCTGAGCATGTAAGCAAAGGTCATAATATAAAAAAGTGAAACTCCAGCTGCTGCAGCAGTATTGCATTCTCATTATACACATTTTCGTGATCCTTTTTTTAAGGCAAGTGACCAATTGCCAAAACAGTACGGCAAAATACAAAACAACATACATACATAGTAGAATAAAGCTTGGGTCACCGCCTTCGAACGGTCCATGCACACTGATGGGGTGGGGGGGTATCCGGTTTTGTCAACCTCACACTTGACCAAGCAATATTCATCAAACATATAAGTGTAAATAAAATGTAACCTTATGTTTAATGAAGTCTTATTATAGAATAATGAAATGCCACATACATTCTTTTATTTATTGAATGTAACCATTTGCCTTTATAATACCGGGTAATGCATACACAATAATTTTAACCAAAAAAATGTAGCCGGGATAATCTCTTTAAACGTGTTTTTATGTTTCAAGTTATAAAATCAAAACCTTAAAAACAAAGATCAAATTAGAGGTCGGGTAAGTTGTTTTTAAATTAGACATAAATTCATAAATTAAGTAAACTTGAGAATATTTATTTTACATTAACTCGCTCGCTCTGTCGCATACAAGCACACATAGTTTGGTGCCAAGAAATTCAATGATGCATTATAGATTAAAATGGATGTAACACTTGAATAGAAATTGATTATATTTATTTAATTTTATGTTACAAACAGATTTATTTAAAGAAATTCAAACGCTAGTTAATACATGTTTAAATGCGAATTTCGCCTACTGTCATACATGAAGCATCACCATGTGATTTGTACACAAAGCATGTCGTTATGATGCGTAAATCTTCTGAGTAAAGCGAAATGCATGTATGCAGCCAATATTGCATATACAATATTTGATAGCATTTTTTATGGTTTGTATATACTATGTACCAAACAATTACAACAGATATATACGTTTTGCTTGAGTTACAGAGAAAACCGTTACACATGTTTGTAATACAATATAAGAATATACTAAAGTATCTCTGTAAAATGAATCCGCGATTTGACATTTCTATAAATAATACCCATGATAAAATGTTCTTTACTAAAATGACTCGTGTAGGCATATTTTCATAAATTTATCTTCCAATAATTCCGTGTATGTATTATCAAGGACTTTGTCTGTTTCCATATTTCACTGCAATGTTTAGTCATCTATTAGAAATTTAAATTCACTGTATCAACTCGAAAAAATAACATTATCGTTAATTCGAATTGTTTAATGCACCTTCTTATCTTACCATGCAGCTAAAATGTGGGTTTCAGATCATGATGTCGAATAAATAGTTTGAGACACGGTTTGTATATATACAGTTACATATCTATATGGCAAGAGGCACAATGATAGGCCTAAATGTTCAAAGGTGGCATAATTAAGTAATAACCTATTAAAGGGGCCTTTTCACATATTTTGGCATGTATTGAAGTTTGTCATTAAATGCTTTATATTGATAAGTGTAAACATTGGATATTAAAAGCTCCAGTAAAAAATCAAGAATAAAATTTCAAAAAATAAAAAAGTAACCCTCAACAGGGCTCGAACCACTGACCCCTGGAGTCCTGGAATCTACCACTTAGACCACTCGTCCATCCATGCTCATACAATGAAGGATGTCTTTTATACTTTATATAAGAAATCCTCGTAGTTTCACAAAATATAACGACAACAACAGAACTCTCCAAATTATTAAATCGTTTCGCGTTGCAACGCTTTACAATTTTCAGGTTTTAAAATCGTCAAAAGATGCATATAATGGCTATTTTAGAGCATTGTTAATGTTCAGTATTACTGTTTCCTCACATATCCAATAACTAAAAAGAAAATTTGCGAATCTGAAAAAACTCTTTTTAATTTTGTCAATTTACCAAAACGTGAAAAGGCCCCTTGAACATTTAAAAAAAATGCAAACGGAGAAATGTATATTAACAATATTTATATTGGAAAGTATAAACATTAATTATTAGTCAAGTACTTTTGATTTACGTTAATTTTTCACTGTTCTACGACGCTGACTGAAACGTACTAAATTGATAATTAATAAATGTTAATTCGTTATTTCAATTGCATAAACATACTATTACAACATGTTTAAAAGTGTGTGTAGCAACTTAACGATGATTTTTGATGATGTGCTATTTTTTTTAAACATTTTCGGACATTGTCTCAGTACCCTAGTATAATGCATACTTTTCTTGGAGGGCCCATGCTGATTTAAAATTCATTCATTGCCCAATCAATAAGGCATAAGATGCTGCACCACTTTCAATTAAATGTGTAAACGTAATATTATTCAATGTCCAAGTTCAATTCAAGGATACATTGCATCAACATCATGTCAATGAACAATAAATAATATTAACATGGAAAAGTACATACACCAAGAACGTGTGTTGCACCACACAAATAATTATGAAGGTAATAGGGAAACATCACACAGACAGTAGTCGTAAATGTAAAGTCAGGTGAATTCATCATAGTTAAAAGTATTTATTAAGCAGTAATTTATAAGAATATTCCTTGATACGTTGTTAAAACAAATTTCTCCAAATATTTAAAATAATTTACGTAATTAAAATGTGCGATCTGTACAATTTAGTATGTTTTAACATGCTTATACCCATGTGTTTGAACGAACCTACAGTTTCAATTAAAGTATTGCATATACTTATAGCACAATCGGTAATACCCTTTAATTTGTTTAGACTTTAATGATCAATGCTGATATGTTAACATAATTCTAAGGGTTTCTGGTGATTTTATGAAAGAAAAATAACACATATCATCGACATTAAGTACAATAAATAATTTCAGATTATGCATACATGCGATTCCTGGAAACACGTGATGGAAAACATTATACATGCAATATTTTATAAACACAACAAGGCTAACAGTAGAGAACTCGGAACTGTAAACAAGACATTAAGTGAATTTGTAAACGTACACCAGATTGAAAACAGTTGTTCCTAACCTACTACATGTGTTTGTAAAACAAGCAGAATAAAAAATTAAAAAAAATACAAAAAAAAAACAAGTACATATTTTGAAACTGTGCGCTGAGCAAACCATGCAACTGATGATTGTTATTTGTCTTTGTCACCACCTCCTCCGCCACCACCACCGCCACCACCACCGCCACCACCGCCACCACCGCCACCACCACCGCCGCCGCCGCCACCACCGCCACCACCAGCACCACCACCAGAAATATTCCCGCCGCCTACTTTAGATTCACATCCACAACCTCCCATGCCGGCGCTGTTCCCTCCGTTGCCCATCTTACAACATTCCGGCAGACACTGCCCCCCACACTCCGCACAGGACATCGTGGCCTCACATCTGTACTCGCCTCCACTATATAAACCGGTTGACCTGAAATATAATTTTAGGCTATTGGCTTTAGCCAATAGACTTATTTAAACCGAAAATCAGAAAAACACGTCTCACAGTAAGGTGCGTGTTTCTCATGGGATAAACATGCGCGGATGTGGGATGTTTGCAGAGGAAATATTTTGTCGAAGATTTTCTTGTAATAATTTTTCTAGACCATGTTTAGCAATTTTTCTAAGACCATTTTTATTTTAAAAAAACGAAACAAATTTCGTTCGTAAAACAATTATGTTATTGGCAAAAGCGAGATAACGTTTACAATATGTATTGTGTTTCGCCTATTTCACGAAAGTTTGCTTGCCGAAGTGTTAGCGCATCCGCTTTCGGATCATTACGCAACGAGTTCGAATGACGTCGACTGCACGTTTTTTTGGTTCAACTTTTTTTTCGGCATAGCTGTTTAATGTCACTTTTGACCTTAGGTTACATTCATAAAAATGCCCGCGGCTACCCACGAATGAATACACTTCATTTAGTCCATTGGCTGATTTGAGAATACCACCAGAACGTTGGAAACATGGCCGCGTCTTTCTAACACTGTTTTACTGCGTGTTCAGCATGAAACAGTTTTATCCCTTATGAAAAGGCATGATAGATAGAACAGTTTTACACTCAACTCTTCACATCAATACAATTTGTGCGTAGATTCTACACCTTCGTCAGTTCGCGGTTAGTGTGTGTGAATGTCAGAGTTTATATACAGGTCATCGATGCGTTATATAATAAAGACGCTATAGCGTGAACTATGTTAACTGGAATTTTCTTTAGACCAGAAAGATGTTAAATGAAGATATCCAGCGATATAATTATGGTATGTCTAGATTCTTAATGTGTTTTCAACAATACCATAATAAATATTATTTTTAATTAATTTAACAAGAATTATTTCACCATATTGACTAATGTATTAAGCATGAGCGCGATGATTCTCGATACTGTTAATACTCGAATCAAATAGCAATGCCCGACAAACCACTAAAACAGGTTTGTTCGAAGAACGCGCGTATAAATATTTAAAAAATGTATGGATACTTCGCGTGTGGCCGGCTGACTCATATGTTTTTTATTTCACTTCCATTATTGTTTTGGTTTTCTGTTTTGTATCTATAGGTTTATGACCAGCAACATGTTATAATGTAAAATAAGCCGAAAAAACTCCGCGTAACATCCCGTACTGCGTGTGATGCAGCTAAAAACTGCACAGAAAAAGACATTCGCTATCCTTGATCTCATTCATTGAGCTCTTTACCCTTCATAAACTCCAACCACAATCAACGCCGTATATCTTTTTTAAAGATATTTCTTGTTCTTACTTTAAAAGTTAGTTACGTCTATTAAAATATTAAAGATTTGTAAGCAATCAAATCATGTCTAAATGCCAAAATCTATAAACAACTCCCTTAAATACGTAGAATACGAAATTTTGATTACATGTATAATATTGTAGTTTCCCAACTTGTTTCATATATGCCATAATTCCAATAAATACACGTCTTGCCAATCAGAAATAACATTTACATCCGGGCATAAACTATGTCGCAAAATACCAAGCTCCCTTGATACATATTTCTGATTTTCCGATTGATATATCAGGGGCGGTTTCAGGATTTCTGGTAAGGGGGGGGGGGGCGCGTGATATTTAAAGATTTGCTGGGGGTCCAGGGGGCGAAGCCCCCCATGAGCTCCACGATTTTAGTGATTTTGAAGGCTTTGACAACCACTTCTTGAGCATGTCACGCCTTATATAATTTCATCAAAGTACCTTCTTATAATGCCCAAAAAGTGCATAGTTTATCGTTCGGGGGTCCAGAGGGGCTTCCCCCGGAAGCTTCACGATTTAAATGATTTCGAAGCTTTGAAAACCACTTATCGAGCATGTCACGCCTTACATACTTTCATCAAAGTACCTTCTTATAATGCCCAAAAAGTGCATAGTTTATCGCTTAGGGGGTCCAGGGGGGCAAAGCCCCCCCCCCCCCGGAAGCTCCACGATTTTAGTGATTTTGAAGGTCTAGTTAAGTGTGAAGCATTCAATGAATTGACTTTACTTTGGCGATTTTAGGGGGGGGGGGGCGTACGCCGCGTCCATCCCCTCTGGCTCCGCCTATGTATATGATGGTTTCAAATATTTTACCACTTCTTGCTTCATTTTTGATAGTTTTTTAGATTTTCATTCAGTCAACTGTTCCTTTAATATTCAACTCAGCGGAAACTTCCCTGTATCTTGCCAATATACTTTCAACGCCGTCGGCGCTCTCGTTAATGCTAATTTAAGTATCGGCAATGAGAGTAAGATCTGGCAAGGTGAAACACCAATCCACTTTTTTAATCAATGTCAAGTTTATCGCTGAAAAGCAACTTTTTGTTAACTCTGTAATAGCACCATATAGTGCTTGTCGGTAAAGCTCTTAAAATTTTGACCCACATTTACTTGAATTGCAAAAACATACCGCCATGGGTCCTGAATGAAGACTCCTAATATGACAATATAATATTAAAGGAGATATCTACTATCCTGTTTAAATCGGCTCTTTCCCGTTTAGGGGTAAAAGAAAATGAGCCAATGTGATTTTGGAGATGAGGTAACAACAAGAAACATACCTATAACGTTAAAAAGTAGGTACGTCTCATTAAACAAATATTTTCGCCTTAGTTATTCAAAATTCATCCCACGTTGTTGTTTTAAGTATGCAATATCTCACTGAACATTATGTGTCTAGACTGGAACGTTGTTAACAGAACAATAATCAAAGTGCATACCTCATTGGTTTGTAAAACAGGTCTAATTCTGATATCGTTTTTTCTGACTTTCAGCAGCTAGACACCGCTCAAAAGTTTATTTGAGAAAATTTTTAGCGTTTGCAACAAATGAATAAAATGAGAAATTGTAACAAAAAAAAAAAATTTGAAAATACTGAGCATAACATTTCTCATTTTGCTAATGATACATCTCTCTTTCTAGATGGCAACGATGTTTCCCTCAATGCTACTTTTGAGCTTTGAAAAAAACAACGTTGCCTTACATTTTGGATTAAAACTCAACTATGACAAAACACATCTTATATGGATCACTAAAAAATAAATATGACTTTATATTAACTATACTAGACTGGAAAACATTGAACTTTTAAGTTTTGTGAATAGTGTTTGATGTTTATTTTAAAAAGTTGAAGCTAATTCAAAACGTCAAAAAAGACATAATTAACTGGAGAAGTATTAAAATAAACTCTTTGTTAAAAAGAAATGATTACCTTGCTAGCTAGCTTCTATTTAACGTTGTAACAAATGATGTTCTCACGTATCCATTTATGTGAAAAAAATGGTTTATTATTTCATTTATGTGGTCATCTTTATATATATTTGTAGTATGTGGCCAAAGGCTTGTATTTGCTGATTTTGCCAATAAACTAAAACTGTAATAATCGTATTATTTGTGTTGTTTGCTTTTGCATTGATAACACCATTTGATTTATCTATGTGTCTGAGTGAGTGAAATGCACACCTGGGGACTTTTCTAAGGCAACACAAACTTGGAATATTTTAAAACTAAACACTTTTTAAATTTAAATATCCAATTTATGAGTGAAGATTTTGATTAACGACTGTACCTGTGCTAGTTTGACAACATTCTGCGAACGCTCACGATAAATGCATTCATCCGTCATTTTGTATTCTCCTCATTTACAGATATAGTGCACGTTGAATACGAAGTGCTGTCTACTATTACTAAGTGACAGGGCGTCTTATTTATTAACGCATACGTGAAATTAGGTCAGATTTTAGTTAGAAAATTGCTATTTAAAGGTTATTACTGCCAATACTTGTAAAAGTATTTTACATGGTGTTAATTAGATATGCATTGTCATACATTAGCTATTTCTGCTAACAGATTTATAACTTCTTGTCACGTTATGGTAGGAATGTGTAGGTGGAGATTAAAGAATAGTATAGTTGACACAAGGCCGGGTATGTTTGTATTCATTGATTCAGTATCTTTAGTAATCTAGCCAACCAGCAATAAGCACGCATAGAACACTGACCAATGGGATTCATAACTGAGTTTCACGGGGCAAATGTTAGAGGGAGATAGTCAGTTAGCATTTAGATCTAGAGGTGAACAGATGGAAAAAGACACAATCATGTAGCAATCACAACGTATTTATATAATTGAAAATATTAGTTATGTCAGACATTAAAGTGGACTAGAAACTGATATATGGTATTGTTAAATATTTTATCCCACATTATGCAGAGAAATTAACATTAATAGAGAGGGACGGACTTGTCCCATGCGTGACACGGGAAAATGGTAGTTAATGCAAATCTCGTCATCACGGCAATACGCGCATGACGAGATATCGAATGATAGGCTACACACCAGTAATTTAAGAGTAATGAACATTGTTATAACTATGTGTCGTCCATGAACTATGAACGATTACGTGACATTCTGCTTAGTCTGCTATATATCTGCTAAACGTCATGTTCGCGTTCCATTGTTTTAAATGCGTCATTCTCCAATGATCTGTTTTATAATATTTGAATGAGTTTATTCAATTGTGTTGATGTGCATATTAAACTTTGTAATCTACATAGTTTGATATTTATTAAATTTTACTTTTTTATAGCCCTGTTACTCAATCGATGACAGATTGCAATCAATTGTATTATTCAACAATATACTAAAAGTTAAGATTTTGAAGCGGTGCATTCCAATAACTTATTACGAAAAGCTTATAAAACGACAAGCAGGTCAAATGCTAGGTGTCAAACTGATGTGTCTTGTATGCCTGTAGACTTTTTAATTCATTCTCATTCGGAAACGATTTAGAAAGACAAGACCAAAATCAACATAGATGTGTTATTATATCTACATGCATTTGTTGCGTATACTATTTTTAGCAAGTAAGTCACACTTAATGGATCAGATTTGTGTCGGATTGCCGCACTTAAGAATTTTAAAATGAAATAAACTGTTATTATTTATCGCCTTTATCCGCCTATCTGCAAGTTTTCATATTAACGATTATTATAATTCTAAACTAGATCTATTTAAAGAAACATTGATTTCGTATTGGACAACTATTATAGTTAGATATTATTATTGGACATTCCAACTTTCGTTTTAACACATATAACATCCGAATATTAATGACATACTTAATTCATCTAAAGATTCTGAAATGTTTTGACGAGCATAAACATGTTGCCGATGAGCACCCTTATGTTATATAAATTTATCTATGTTTGCTTTCGAAGGTCCCCATCGAAATAGTTCGAAGAGCTCGTGATCTTAAAAGAAAATGGTAAACAGATAGTAGTTTCGGTTTACTGTAGACCGACAACTTCTCTGTGAAATCAAACGCTTGTCTAACGGAACACATTATTTTTTCATAATTTTTCGATTCTTTTTATAAACGGATATCGCCCAAATTTGAAATACGACCAAATATATAATATTTCAATACATTACAGACTTTTCTTTTTATTGATCCATGATTCGATGAATTTTCATTAAAAGAGTAAAATTTGTTAAAAAATAAAAAGCCTGAAAATTTCTAACTAAAAAATATTTACTATCAGTAAAAAAGGTTTAAAATGTAATCAAATTTTAAATTGATTTTAAAAAGTTTTCTTTCCCGTTTCCTCATAATCATGTATGTCAACTTATTTCTCGAATGAAAGGTTTACACATTTCTTTCATCAAGAACCCACAACAACTTTTAAATGCCAATGGAATGTTCCTCAATTCACAAGAACGATCTGGTTCGTGGTCGTTTAGGTTATGGGTGTGTTTAGCGATCTTTATACGCTGGTTTTCAACTAAATGAATGCTTTAACGTTCAACCAGCCTTCAATCATCTGATTGCGTACCGACGCTTAAATATCTGGAAATATGTTTTTGATTAAAATGTCTGAATAACATTCAAACTAACATTAATGATATGCAGCACAAGGAAACCATTGTTAATTAACTTCATCAAACTTCTGTATTGTTTGCATATATGAGAAAGTATCATTTGTATACCGTAATGTCCGTCGTTCGTCCGTGAATACTTCGTCCAAATTGATGACACATGAAAACTGTATGTTCCTCTCGCACGGAGTACTACCAAAGCTGTTCTCTTGCGTGCAGAAGTCTAGTTGCCATTGTATCTTTAAAGTTCAGTTTCTAAATATGCATACTGAGAAAAATAATTGTGTCTCCTCGTATGAACCGTGGAACATTTAAGTTTAAATACGACATTGAAAAAATTATTAAAACTTTAAAAACGTTCACATTTCCTATCGGGCAATTGAACATCTAAGCTCCATTAAAAGTTTAAAACACGTGACCTCCATTCAAAGAAGATTTGTTCACATTAGTTTATCAAAAAATACTGCGCTTGTTTATGGAAACCTATGAATAATAGCCAATATTGTTCTTACACATCGCGAACACCAGGCGCAAATGTTTCATGAATTTATTAGATATTATTTAGATTACACGTTTAAAATTATTGGCAAATATACATGTACACCAATAAGGACGTCTTATTCTTAATTTTTAAAAACGAGTTGCAACTGAATGAATGCGTGGACTATTCGCCAACAACGATAGAAAACTTTTTGGTTCTATGAATTTGTTTGTATTTGGATTATATATGGTGATATATACAAGGACCGGTGAAACCTTCGTTTAGTGACGAGTAGTTCACGCGAAGTGTATCGTGTTATTTCTTAAAATTTGACCCAGCATATGTAAAAATATAACAAGATATGTTCATTTCCAGAAAGGAAATTCATTGCTGCGTTGAATAAGACCAAGTTCATGGAAATCGCTGCACAATTGGTTAAGTTATGGCTGTTCAAAGGGATGCACTTTGTTTTCGGGTCATTTTGAGTTGAATACATTGTTTTATATATATATATATATATATATATATATATATATATATATATATATATATATATATATATATATATATATATATATATATATATATATATATATATATATATATATACACACTTGTGGTCTTGCTTAGTGGTACGCGTAAGCCTAGTACGTTTCATTCATACACATTACGAATATTGCAAAAGTATTCATAAAATTAGCGATTTGGGCCACATATATTTGACCTCTGACCTTGAAGGATGACCTTGACCTTGACCTTTCACCACTCAAAATGTGCAGCTTCATGAGATACACATGCATGCCAAATATCAAGTTGCTATCTTCAATATTAAAAAAGTTATCAAACTTTAACCAAGGTTAAAGTTTTGGGACACACACAATGACAGACAGACAGGCAAAAAACAATATACTCCCGATCTTTCGATCCGGGGGCATAAAAACAACTCGAGCATTTTTAAAAATTCACATAATCAAGTTCCCGCCAGTGGAATCGGTTAACGGTAATGGCCGATAAGTACCGATTCTGATTCCTTGTGCTTCACGAGACTTTCGATTTTTTCTACACGTGTGGCGGGGGAAAAGACAAATGCTTCTGTGATTGTTTCAAATTTTAACATTAAACTTAATTCAGGAAAAAATTAAGCGGACCATCAGGTAAGTGGAATTATTTCAGCCTTACATCGGTTGTCTAGCTATTAGGTCAAAAACCATGTTCTGAACGTTTTATTTGACATGGACCCAGTAAATTGTGGCTTTGTGATTCCTACTTATTGAGTGCTTTTGCAGGCTGAGTGAAATAATTTAATAGTTTATTCATTATGTGAATTCTGTTTATGACACCCAGTTAGGCCTACTACTACTAGTTGCAATAATTCAACTCTCGGCTTTATAACCTAAAGGGTTGCTGAGAGCCGCCATAGCAAAAATCAACAAAGACTCTGGGAGTACGTTTATATGGACTAGTTATACCCCGCCTAAGTCGGAGGGATATATTTTTGGCGATGTCCGTCCTTAAGTCCGTACGTCTGTCACAAACTTGTCAGGGCTGTATAGATCTCAGAAACAAAATGATATTTCAACATGAAACTTCGTGGGAGTATAGATACCAATGAAGAAAAGTGACATACACAAGAACCATAACCCTAAATACATTGTATTGTTACATAAAAGTTATTGCCCTTTTCGGTTTACAGTCAACTCGTTTCCAAGTCAACTCGTCCCGTTGTCAACATGTCCTCATTTTGGTCAACTCGTCCCC
Source organism: Dreissena polymorpha (assembly GCF_020536995.1). Classification (NCBI taxonomy): domain Eukaryota; kingdom Metazoa; phylum Mollusca; class Bivalvia; order Myida; family Dreissenidae; genus Dreissena; species Dreissena polymorpha. The sequence goes on from NC_068367.1 coordinate 42,807,931, forward strand.
AAGTCAACTCGTCCCATGGTTAACTCGTACCTTATTCAAACTATTCATTTGGCAATGAGCTCGAGACGCCTACTTTATGCAAACTCATAAATAAGAAACACAAAATAACAAAATTTTACACAATGGTTAAAAACAACATTTTAAATTCAATACTTTTTACATAAAAAGAAAAGTTGCACACTTGGGCAGTTTACAATTCATTACAATGAACAATGAAAAGAACGGATACACATGCATCCCATGCTTGCATGTCGAGGATTTAAAATGAGTACATGGAGATCAACAAGTAAAATCCCCTCCGATCGAAGTTCCTTGTTGATCCAGCTTTTCCAAAGTTGATGGCCTTTGCAATCGCCCATCATCCACCTTTCGCAATTGTGGAGCTGCTAGTATCCAAGAATTCAAGGAATCAGGGCAAGCAAGCCAGAAACAATTTGTAGATTAACTCATAGAAATTGGTACATAGGGTATGTTGTTTAAACATCATGAAATAAAAACTTGTCATAGAAAATTAATGATAGTTGACTATGCATTGGTATATTTTTTTGAATTTGGCAGCATGGTTTTATAGGATATATTTAACCCTGGCTTTTGGTTTTGTACTGTCAGTAGATGACCTTATTATTTGAAATAATGCTTGAATTTATTTTTGTCAGTCCCCGAGTGTGGAGGCGTGACCAAATGTGTTCCCTTATGGTACTGTCATCATAACGTAATACTTGTGCTAATACATAAATTTTTTATACAATTTATTTAATTTTAATAATTGAACTGCTTATTAACAAAGGACTGAAATATCAGTGTTAAAATACTCGTGAACTTCGCATACAAGTGCCACGAGATGCCTTGATTTTTTTTTAAAGTTTTAAGTGTGTTAAGTATTTTTTTATTGGAGACATGTGATGAAATATGGCGAGTCAATGGTTTTGTCATTACAATAGAAGATACAAAGTATTTGATCATAGGTCACTCTGAACCAGAATAATTGGTGAAAACCTTGTCCTGCAAATAACTGCATAAACATTGGGCTATGCTATTTTCCAGATTTTTCATCAAGAGTCAATAACATGAACAGGAATTGTTGACTCTTTTAGGTATTATCTGCCTAAGTCAATGTTGAGTGCGAGGTGTACATCATAATTATGATATTGGTTCATTTTACATTAACAATGAAATCAAAGCACAATGCTCAATAATCTGTAGATTATGTATCTTTTTTCATTGTTTATCAGTCTAGTGACAGGGGTTTTTTTTACTAAGAAAGTGACGCCGATATTCGGCGTCTTCCCCTACCAGAATTTTTCCCCTAAAAATACAATTTCCCCTCCAAAAATGTAATTTTTCACCAAAATATAATATTTTACCCTCAAAGAAATGTTTTTTTTCTTTTGGGAAGTCGACACTTATCCAATTTGTACCATGTACAACGATCTCGTTCTCTCTCTCTCTCCCGACTAACACTCAAATCTGGGAATACCAGTGATTCTAAATATAGCTCTTAAATTACGTCATGGAAACTGGGCAACTAATCGTATGAATCATGGGACTATTTTACTGGATTCCGTTCTTGCGCGAGAATGGCGTTTCGTCAATTAATTACCGGAAACCAGTCGAATTTCTATCCGGGTTATGTGAAAGCCAAGATATAAACGTTAAAACAGAAAAAAGTCTCACAATTGGCGTTCATACACGAACAAAATAAAACGTTCGGACTCGGAAAATATTAATTGCATCGACGCATTTTTTAAGAATGAATCGTCAAAAACCGTTGAAACCCAGCATAACTCGGAGGTACATGTAATAAACATCGAACATTGTGAAAGTGAAAGTACATAATCGGCAGCTGCCGCACCTTTCCCTTCCAATACTGTAGCAGATCTAAATCATCTACCCATTCATCATGAAATTGAAATTACAATATTGACATCGTCCCCCGGCCCCAGTTGAAAACATTTCCCATTATTAGATCTACCCCTGCAACTTTATTTAGGACTTTGACTTTAATATCAAACTTGTTCATGTGTTTAAGAACAAAAAGGTCAGAGACATGCCTCTTTTTCTAAAAAAAAAACCCTTTAGTCTTAGGTGAGTTATAGACATTGAAATGAACAGTTTTAATTTTTTCCCCAAATATGTCTCTTTCGCGCTCTATTTTCCCCTTTTACCCAGCGTCCAGCGTCCTCCCCTTTTTCTAAAAAAAAAACCCTGAGTGACAACCATTTATTGTAATAGCCTTACATATATATGATACAAGTGCTGTTTATTCATAGATAAATAATTGATGGAACTTTTTTTGAAAATTGAGAACCTTGATTCTGAATTTTAACAAACATAGTTTTGTTCAGTGAATATTAAGTATTATGTTTTGCGTTCATTATGTTATGGATTTTGTTGTTCTTCTGGTTTAAAATATATTAATAAATCACATAAAGAAAAGAGAAGCTAGTTGTTAAAATTTTATTTATTATTATATAATTATATAACACAGCAAAACATAACTGCAAAAATGTTGAGTGAACACATTATTAAAATAAAAGTTCAGTTCATTCCAGAACAATAAAATATGCATCATTTAAATGGACAAATAATATATTATTACATGTAACTGTATCATGAATCAAAAGTTAAAGAGCATTTATACGGCTATACTCTAATAAGGTGAACCTTGCTCTGAGAATATAGGGCTTAATGCATATGCGTAAATTGTTTTACCAGAATTGCCTGTACAGTCCACATTAATCAGGGAGACACTTTCCGCTTTTATCGTATTTTTCTATGAGCAAAAATCCAGTTAAGGCAGGAAGTATTTCACATGTTAAGTCTGTGTGGACACAGCCCAATCTGGGACAACACTATGTACATGCATTAAAACCCCTTTTTACAGAGCGAGCCTCAAGTATTTTATAAGTCTTCTTACATTATTTTCTTTAAGAAACACTTAGTAAACACTCCGTAAAACATGTTTATTTGATAGCAGGCGCTGGAAAATTAGTTGTACTTTATTCAGGAAATGTACAAGAAGTTTCAAGCTTCACTAAACAGCACTGTCATTTCAAGCAATAAATCAAATAAATGTCTTGTTACTCGATAGTATGCACGAAAATCGTCAATATTTTCTTCGTATTCCAGTGTAATTTGGTACTGTATGATGTTCTTGTTTTGAGAGAGTATACCCAAAATAGTAAGTATACTGTAACCTTCAATAATCCATCCAAACTAAAGTGCATTCGATCGCTTACCCTACCAGACCTGCGTTTCCAGACTTAAGTGCGCGATCGAAGTCGCCCTAGGTATTTGGCAAGGGCAGAGAAGACTGGACCCCTTGCTGCTCCCTTGGGGGTCTAGCACGTTGGAAAGGTTATAAAGTAGTCAATGGGAGTGCAATGCCGCTTGGAGCTGGTCCCTCTTTGCCTGATAGTTTTGGCAATGTAGCAGCATGTGGGGTTCAGTGAGGGGTTCCAGGCACCTAGGACATGCATGGTCTAACCCAAGGACATACTTTCCTGCACCATCGGGTAAGAGTGTGATTCCCATCCTTAAGCGGGTGATAGCTCTGTCAAGCACAATGCTTGGTGAGTTTTTTTTAGGCGGCCTGAGGGTTTTCATAGGTCTGGAAAAAGTATGTTTACGAGAAGCCAAATTGTTAGTCCAGAGGTTCCACTCACCCACCACAAATGTCTTTTCCAGGGAGTAGATTTCAGTAGACGCCAGGGGTTCCCCAGCATCTACGAGCCCCCTCAAGAAGCCCTCCTTAGCCTCCCTTTCAGCCTGCTCATTCCCACTGATGTCGACATGTGCTAGACACCATACTGATGTGACTTAAATCTTTATCTAGGCACTGTTGGTGGAGTTCCAAAATGTTTGATAAAATATTAATCCTAGGTCTGCTATTTCTATTTTTGATAGACTCAAGAGGTGATGGTGATTCTGATAGAATAGCAGTTTTAATAGGTTTATTGACCAATATCCTGCACAAAAAGTATTAAATTTCCAAAAGTTCTGCTGAAAAAATTGGAAGATTGTTGCTGAGCCTGTGTTTAAAAATATTTTTTTTTAGAAGGAATAACATTAGTTGGCTACCAATCAATAGTTAGGGTATTGGATCTGTCTGTATAAGTTTTTAGATGCTCAGCATACTTATGATCTACATTATGTCTAGAGCTATTAATAATCTGCCTAAAACACAGTGCCACGGTGGAAATTTTTTTGTCAGCGTGGACAATCACCATGACCAGGAGATCTTTCCACCTTGATAAATCGCAATGACAGAGGGTGAGCAACCCGTGATGACCAATGTCATCAGCATTTTATGATTCTCTATTAACATTAATTTCTGAAACACAAAAGAAGACTACATCACATATGTTATTTACCCTCAAGCAAAATCCATAAAATGGGTACTACGAGTACCACCCTGAACATTCTTACTCTGGCAGTCACACATCGCTTTAAGTATTATTACAAGGCTTTAATTGCCCTGTTCAACTGGTTTGAATTTTCAATGACCGAGAGCTGCCCATATTCCCTGATGACCTCGCAGTTGTCACCAGCCTTTAATGACTGTCTATTAACATTAATTTCTGAAACACAAAAGAAGAATACATCACATATGTTATTTACCCTCAAGCAAAATCCATAAAATGGGTACTACAAGTACCACCCTGAACATTCTTACTCTGGTAGTCACACACCGCTATTTAAGTTTTATTACAAGGCTTTAATTGCCCGGTTCCGTTGTTTCGGGTCTAGAAGGTTGGACAAGCATGCCAATCAGCGTCTCCATCATGAAGCGTACCTCCCCTAACTCAGTGGTTAGTGCATGTATGGCTCTTCTCTGGGCTTCAGCTTGTTGCCGACTCCTGTCCTGTACCCTCTGCATAATCCTAATGCTGTTGATGACCTGGTTCATTGCAGACATCAGGCTTCTTTGAATGGCATCTCTATGCAGTTAGATAAGCTGGCGTCATCGTTGTCGTTGCTGGCATTGTTGATTCTTGAATGGTGGTCGTCATTGTATTTGGCATTGTTGCTTCTTTAATGGCAGTCGTCGTCCTTGCTGGAATTGTTGCTCCTTGGGTGGCTGTCATTGTTGTTGCTGGCATTGTTGCTCCTAATGGGTGGCTGTCATTGTTGTTGCTGGCATTGTTGCTGAGTGAGGTTTCATTTTTTGTCAGCACATCACCACATCAGAGCATAGTGAAAATAGGAAATCTGTATCATCATGTGTGCGCTTTTTCTTTACACACCACAAATTAATAATTTTTCCAAACGCACTAAATTTGTCTCTAAGTGTTTCTTCTTTCACCCCTGGTCCAGTTACAATAAATAAATGTTTGTTGAAGTTTTCCCTGAAAGACATGATGTTTGACTGTGAGAAAACGCGCTCAACAGCTGATTTCTTTGAGCGATCAATTCAAATCTTTTTCAGACTTTTCCTTCTTTAACTCATTTTATTCAAAGATTGCAAACACATACATATAAAATATGAAACAAAATACAAATACATAATGCTACATAATGATGTCCATTTCCATGTCATAACTTTATACTTTCACAATCAAATCAACCTCACCATGTCCATTTCCATTTCCTAACTTTATACTTTCACAATCAAATCATATTCAAACACTGAAGTCAAGCCTCACAACAGCAATTCAGCACTTCAGTAAACTTTCTAATGTTAAATATATTACAGATAAAAGATATAGATGAACATAGTAACAACCAAAACTGAATAGTATGCATGTGAAAATCCTGTATTTAAAATATATGTATATATACATTTATATATATGCTTGTATGTATATATGTTATATCTTATTGAGAAAATAAAATTATGCACACAAAGAAGTCCAGCGTACCGACAGTGAGCTCCGTCTCCATATAGGACACGTTTCGGCTGGAGTCCTGGGCCTAGTAACATGAAACATTTTTGCTCTATTCACAAGATAAAATTTGAGTATTAACTCAGTATACATGCCTCCTAAAACTCAGGTTTTAGTCCGACTCAAAAAAACTTCTGTGTAATTAAATTGAGCATGATGATCAACAAAATTTGAGTTAGAATATTTACTTTTTTGTGATTCTAGACCCCGTGGTTGTTATGGCTTTTAAATGAAACAAGCTATCATTGACTTCATCTTAGCGAGTTGACCCGTGACCCTTCATTAACTTTATTTATGATAGAAATTGTAAACTGATGGATATATTTCTATTCCTTTTTCTGCATAGTTCCACATTGTAGTTGGAGAGGTCAGAATTTTGTAAGCTATTCATTCCTCTGCAGCGTTCCAGAATGTCTAGACTGGAAGTTTGGCTGCACTTTGTGTCGTGCTGCGTTTGTGCCATCCACAAACTTCTTCATAATTTCTCACTTCTCCTCCTGCAACTTTCAAAATTTCTGCATTCCATTTTTTCTATTTTTTTCATCACACTGCCTAGGAACTGTTCTTTCATTTCTTTGAGTGGTCCCTTAATTATGATTTTGCTGAGTGAATTTTCATTTTTTGTCAGCACATTTGACAATTTTGAATTTCATTTAGGCGTTTTACTATTAATTGTTCTCTTTGCTCTATAGCAATTTTTGTTGTATTGCTTTGTACAAAGTCAGTCATGCTTTTCAGGGCCGGTATTCATAAAGCACCTAAGGTGGAATTTTACCTTAGTTTTATAAAATAACCTAAGTTTTAAGTGGAATTTCCCTCAAAGTTAAGGAAAAAACTAAGGTCTTATTCATAAAGAAATTAACCTTAGAAAAATCCTTAAGTCAAGCGTTTTCCCCCTTAAAATGTAAGGCAGTTGCATACCTTCCTTAACATTCACAGAAAATCCTTAAAAATGGCGACCACGCAGACGACGTTTGGTATTTGAATCATTTTATCGTGTTTTCATCACTAAAAGTTACCTATTTTACATTTTTATGAATTAACATTCGGTTTTTGATGTTACAATGTATTGCAAAGGGAGATAATTTCCTAACTTATAACCTGTATTTATGAACACCGGAAGCAAAATGGCGTAAACAAAGCGGATTGTTTTCATTTTGATACTGATTTTGGAATGTACACATGACAAATAAATCTGAGTGTACGATAACACAAACCGTATCGTTCGATTGTATTATTTATCAACGAATGATTTGGTATGTCTTTTGTGCATTCTGCAATTCATCATTATGACACCAAATATCCGAGTCATTGGCATCACAAAAACATAGGTGTAACAGCATTTACGTGTAAGTATTTTCTTTATTTACATAATATGTGATAGTTTTTATCAATTTTATTGCAGAATGCCTAGAAGAAATTTTCGTGAACGCGCAGATGTTTTGGATAAATTGTCTAATATGGAGTTGCTTGAACGATATAGACTTGACAGGAATGGTATTTTGTTTTTAAATGAAAACAGTGCCCCAGATAATTATTTGGGAAATAGGGTTTTCACCCATTGATTTTGAAAAATAGGGTGATTTCATTCTTGAAATAGGGTAAACTTAGTTATATAATTGCATACCTTATAATCATTTCTGCTTTTCATCTGTTGAAGCTGCATACTTGTATTGATTCAATAAAACTGTAAACAATTATAATTAACTTTAATAAACAGATGTTTCATAACATCTTTAACCCTTGAAACATTCCATAATATAAACTTTAAACTTAAAAAGAATGTTAACACGAATGATTCGGCATTTATTGGCTCTTGCTTTCTTGGTTCAAAAAGTTTGTGATCGACTGATATTTTGGCGCAACAATCGCGGACGTCTTTTGACCTCTCTTAGACATTTTTATTTCGCATTGTAGTAGAAACTGAAAGAACAGACGCTTTACAAATACATGCACAATGAGCGACGGATTAAATCAGATTGAAAACGCATGTATGTTGTCGTAAACGCTGTAATTAAGTTATGAACTCTAGTCCGCAGAGCGTTTAAATAACTTTGACTGATTTCCTGCTCCGTCATCCAGGCACTTTCTGAATAAAAGCGTCGCCGTGTTTCGAAAATAATTCCAAAGAGAAAATACCGAAAATGAGCAAAGCATTTTCGATCGAAGCTATTGTACGCATTAAATTTGACGAATTTGCGTAAAAGTCAAATTGGTTGCGTTTTCAATACGCATGATATTGTATTTCTTTGCGTTTTTAAACATTTTAATAGGGTGAAAGACGCAGATACGCAGCTTATCTGGGGCACTGTGAAAAGCTAGAGCATGTAATTTCCCCTTTAACAAGAAGAAACAAAAGTCTTAGCAGCATTGAAAAAATACTAGTTTCTCTGCGTTATTTTGCAACATCCAACATTCAATTAAACGATGGAGACCTACATAATGTAAGTCAGCCTACTGTGTCTCGAGCCATAAATGATGTTGTAGAAGCAATGATCAACCCAGACATAGTCAGGCAATTTATATACCTGCCAACAATGTTATGGGACATCAGGCAACAAAAAGAAGATTTCTTCAACATTGCTCGATTTCCCAATGTCATTGGTGTTGTCGATGGAACTCATGTTCAGATTCAGGCACCACATGTAGATGAACCTCTATTCGTGAACAGAATGGGTTATCATTCGATAAATGCCCTGGTAAATTTTTTATTGTTATTTTATATTAATTTTCTAAACAATTATTATGAGCAGAGATGCTTGAATATTGTGAATGGAAGATTGTCTGCCACCTACCACTTATTTTTGTCAGCAATGCTCAATTTATGACATAACTTTACATTACACTGATTTCATAAACTAAAAATAAAATAAACACCAAGTAACACCAACCAACTATGCTACATACATAGCCATTATTACCCCATTTGAATCACTTTGATTTACATACATGTATGAATAAAAAAGCAATGATTTTGGTTCCTTGACAGATCATGTTTGATGCCAGTAACATCATTAGAGACATTGTTCCTCGATGGCCTGGATCTGAACATGATGCGAGAATCCTCCGCAACAGCGGACTTTTCCAGTTCATGGAAGACAATATTAATCCTGAAAGACATCAGTATCTTTTAGGCGATTCAGGATACCCATGTAAACGGTGGCTGCTAACACCTTTTTTAAGACCTGTTGGTGAACACCAAAATAACTACAACATGTAAGTGTATAGCAAGTATGTTTCAATGATTTAAATTATCACTTCAATTTTGTCTCTGGTGGAAATAATGAACTTGTCCCCCACCCACCTAGTATGAATTGAGCACAAAACCCTAGCCTCTTGATCATCCACTTGGGTGCCATATATACTCCTGCAACCTCATAAGATATCAATTCATTAAATGAATTATGCAAATAAACCTGTACTATTTTAAAGTACTATAGAGCAGCAGCATTTACATGGTATGTTTGTAATGGAGACAAATTTTAATTGTTACACATTTTCTTATTGTATTATTTTGCTCTATTTTAAATCAACTAGTGCACACAAGAGAACCAGATCTGTGGTTGAGCGTGGGATTAGGCAACTGAAGCGGAGATGGGGTGTCAGGGGTTTTTTTTAGAAAAAGGGGAAGACGCTGGACGCTGGGTAAAAGGGGAAAATCAAGCGCGAAAGAGACATATTTGGGGAAAAAATAAAAACTGTTCATTTCAATGTCTATAACTCACCTACAGACTTCAGGTTTTTTTTTAGAAAAAGAGGCATGTCTCTGACCTTTTTGTTCTTAAACACATGAACAAGTATGATATTAAAGTCAAAGTCCTAAATAAAGTTGCAGGTGTAGATCTAATAATGGGAAATGTTTTCAACTGGGGCCGGGGAACGATGTCAATATTATGATTTCAATTTCATGATGAATGGGTTGACGATCTAGATCTGCTACAGTATTGGAAGGGAAAGGTGCGGCAGCTGCCGATTGTCTACTTTCACTTTCACAATAATCCGACAGTATTAATCGATGTTGATTACATGTACCTCTGAATCCTGCTGGGTTTCAACGGTTTTTGATGATTCATTCATAAAAATTCGTCAACGCAATTAATATTTTCCGAGTCCGAACGTTTTATTTTGTTCGTTTATGAACGCCAAATTGTGAGACTTTTTTCTGTTTTAACGTTTATATCTTGGCTTTCACATAACCCGGATGAAAATTTGACTGGTTTCCGGTAATTAATTGACGAAACACCCTTCTCGCGCAAGACCGGAATTCAGTAAAATAGTCACATGATTAATACGATTAGTTGCCCGGTTTCAATGACGTAATTTAAGAGCTATATATAGAATCACTGGGATTCCCAGATTTGAGTGTACGTCGGGAGAGAGAGAGAGAGAGAGAGAGCGAGATTGTTGTACATGATACAAATTGGATAAGTGTCAACTTCCCAAAAGAAAAAAATTCTTTGAGTGTAAAATATTATATTGTGGTGAAAAATTATATTTTTGGAGATGAAATGGTATTTTTAGGGGAAAAATTCTGGTAGGGGAAGACGCCGAATATCGGCGTTACTTTCTTAGTAAAAAAAACCCCTGGGTGTGCTCCACAGTGAGATCCGTAATGAGCCACTCAAAGCATGCAAGTGAGTTTTATTTAATTAATAACAAACATTTATTGTAAGAACACATAATTTATATTTTTTATTGTGTACATGTACAATTTTTTCAATTTTATATATACTAAACATTTAATTAAAAATAAAACAACAGAATATGTAGTTACAACATACTTAACAGAAAAAAATCCCTAAAAAAATTGAATAGTTAAATTGTATAATGTAGGGTCATCATGTGTTGTAGTGTTTTGCACAACATATGCAAAGCCAGGAATATTCCTATGGATGATGTGCACATGGATCAACTACCTGACCATCCTGAAGACTATGATGGCAATGAGGACGGTTTGCATTACCGAAATGTCATTGCAACCACATTTTTTTAAACATTGCATCCTGATGAACGCAAACAAATAAATGTGTTTGCATGAATTCATTGGAATATTAATGAACCTCATCATGCATGAATTGTCTGACTGTTTATTACCTAATTATTAAATGGGCATATTATCAATATATAAAGAAAAAAGTTCAATTTTTACAGATATATAATCGTTACTTATTTTTATTAAATTAAAAAAAAAAACATAAGCCATGAGATTATCTTATTCCTATGGGGCTCGAAATGTTTAGCAATATTTAAGTAAATACCTCTAATCTAAACTTTTTTTTAATCATTCACGGTCAATATGCCCATTTAACTGCCCTTCTCTTAGTGATTTGACTAGTTGTTTTTCATTAAAGGTCATTCTTCTTGTAACTTTGCCAGCTGCGCCTCATACAATTTGATTTGAAGTTGGAGCTTCTTCATTTTTCGTTTGTTCATGGCATCCAAACTTCAATGACTACAACTGAATAAAAAGATTCCATTCAGTATTTGATGAGTTTCATGCTAGGCGTAAAAAATTGTTTCCACTTACATTGCCATAAATATTATGGTATGTCGGTCGCTGTAACTTTTTTCCATTGAGCTTTTTTTAAACTTCACATGTTAATTACCACTAAAACAGGTAATTTCAATTACACAATTGAGTAACAAGGAACAATCAGTAAAACAGGACATTTTTAAATGTCTACCTTTATCATACTTTTTTTTCAATCACTCAATTTTGTTTCATGGCATATTCATTAAAACAAACAAGCATAATATAGTTTCGATGAACAAACATGTATAGTTACCAAGCATGTGAGACCACACATCTTGAAGGATTTTTCTCTGTGGTTGTGCGCTCCTTTCTGTGAAAAATTTTAAAACGTGAAAACTTTAAATTGATCATTTGATATAGCTTTATATGTAAAGCACAATTGGTATGTCACCCACACTATAGTGGGGGACATATTGTTTTTGCCCTGTCTGTCTGCACGTTGGTCTGTTTGCTCCAACTTTAACATTTGCAATAACTTTTTCAATATTCAAGATAGCAACTTCATATTTGGCATGCATGTGTATCTCATGGAGCTGCACATTTCGAGTGGTTAAAGGTCAGAAAAAGGTCATCCGTCAAGGTCAGAGGTCAAATATATGTGGCAAAAATCGCTCATTTTAAGAATATTTTTGCAATATTGAAGATAGCAACTTGATAGTTGGGATACATGTGTTTCTCATGGAGCTGCACATTTTGAGTGGTGGAGGGTCAAGGTCATCCTTCAAGGTCAAACATCGATATATGGGGACATAGTGTTTCACAAACACATGGCTTGTTTAAAGGTATGTTTATCTGTGAGATGATTTATTATTGTTTTTTTTATGTTTGCTCATATTCAGAAATGTTTGCAAATGGCAATGGTATGTTGTTATTGTAACTTCTTACAGTCTTTTGGGAGGTTGGGACTGATTTGAACTGCATCTGTCTGAGCTGAATAAATAAGGACGATAATTTTAAGATATTGTTTAAGCAAAAATGGCCAATAATCTATTCCTAGTTGTTACTCTATCTGGAATTGTCAATATAATATGATAATGCTGCACCATGCATGTGAGAAATATTAATTGACTTTATAAAGTCACATGACAATAAAACATTAGTACCTTGGCAAAATAGCATCCTCTAAAGCATCCTCATGACTCTCAGCACTGTAAATAGTGAAATTGATTAAGTAACATTACCTGTTTTTATTAAAAATACATATTATATTAACAGGATTTAAAAAAAAGCTATATAAATTTTAAAAACATATACAAATGACTGTGTATCAAAAGAAATTATGTGTTATATTACATGAAACATTATTAATATATAGGTACTGTTGTTCATTTAAGTTATTTATGCACATGCACATAAATTATACCCCAATAAATTTTTACCAGTAAACATTTAAAAAAAAAATGTACTTATGATGTAGTTATATAATAACATGTTTGGCTGGGTGTTTGTGAGTGTAGGTGTGTGTTGAGAAATGAATTTTTTCAATGGTAATCTTTTTGAAAGAGTGTGAAATCAGTAAAGCTATTGCATATAAAGTGTTAATGAATTGATCATTAACCTTGACCCTGTCAGCTGCAAATAGGTGCTGTCCAGGTTTAATGGAGCAGTGCCCATCACCGTTACGTTGTCTTTTCCAATGACACACATCACAGCTTCTGTGATGATGTCATACTTTGACTTAAAAGGGGCACTTCCTGTAAAGAGACATAAAATTCTTAACAATAGTATGAATACAAAAAACAGTTTACCGGTACATACCAATACTTCTTAAATGGTTTGTTATATGTTTTAATAATGTGAATTTGCTATGCTTTGTGCTATTGGTCGCTTTGTATTGAAAATCATCCATCCATCTACTTCTGCAATGTGGCTGTATAATAAGCATACAATGTAATTATACATAACTAGTTCTTACAAAGGTGGTATGATACATTTCTCATTACATGTTTGTTTACGGTTTGGCGGTATATGCATATTTTGAATTAATTGCTTAAATATTTATTGCAAATGTCAAAATAATTTACATGTGTTGTTTATTTGTAAATATATGTCATATGTTGTTTATATAGTGTTATTATTAAAATGATGTACCAGTCATAGATAACAAACGCTGGTGATCATTGTAAATGACCCTATGTTTGGCGGTAAGATTCTCCCATTTCTTTTCAAGCTCGGCTAATAAAAGTCCTCCTTGGTCCCACGCTAGTTGAGTTAAAGACAATTTCTACTTCCGCCCACATTGCTTTTTTGGAAGAGCTTGAAATTTTTGCATTGTCAAATAAATACAAACGTTTGCAAAAATGTTCATACATTAAATATCGGGATTATAAGTTTAGTGCACTTTATATTATATAAAATTGAAGAGTGCATGCTCACCAATAAGTGCATTATATGTATTCAAATTAAAATAAAATAAAGTTATAATTTGTCATGTTATATAGTATATTTTATTTAATAGTAATGTGCTGCACAATTCAAATAATATGATACAAGTTATAACAAATATTTTATTCAGACTTACATTAAATTCATTGAATTATAATGACTTACATTTTTTTTATTTTGTTGGATAAATAAATCACAAATAAATAAATAAACAAGTGTGATGACTGATAATTTTTATTATCCCATTAGTTTTTTCGGAGGACTTAGGTGTAGAGATATACATTGAAAAACAATACAAAAAGCAGCGCAAAATGAGCATAGATTTTCCCACTTATACTTTTTTTAACATTCTGTTGCTAAATATAAACTATAAAGAAGGTGCTTAGTGACATCACAGCTCTTCAAGTTTAGAACAACTGTTATTGTAGTACACCTTGTGTATTGAATTTGAATAAATAAGCCTCTATATAAATTCTGGACGTTCTCTGGCACATGCCAAGTGTTTATAATGAACGGCTAACGCTGTTTATCTATAACTCATTATGTTTGCAAGAGCCAAATAGTGAAAAATAACAGTATAAATAAAGTATTTTTCTTAAGTATTTATACACATTTTCAATTAATTATTTAATGGTCATTGATTACAAATAATGACATTATATTAACCCATTATTTCTAGCGTCTAGAAAAAAGGCCTTGGTAAACAGTTTAGACCCAGATGAGACGCCTCATGATGCGGCGTCTCATCAAGGTCTGCGCTGTTTGCTTAAAGAAATTTCTGTAAGAAATATTCAAAATATAGAAATAAATATACTAGACATCCCTAATTTGGGAAATGAATTGATCCAATTTAGAAGGATAGGAGAGTACACTAGGCATAAATGGGTTAAGTAATGCTTATTTCTAATTTGGGGGATATCAACTGTCACTTTGAAAACATACTGTACTGTGATGTACACCACAATTATCATTTTCACTTACTGCTGTTGAAACGATGCTTGTCGTAGTTGTGTCTCGACATTCCTGAGTCGCTATATGGTTCACCCATAATTTGCGCAAGCGTTACATTTTCTTGCATTGAAAAATTCACTGACACTGCCCTCTGTTTTGCCATTTTGATTGACTTGTTGAAAAGAAGGTCGACGAGAAAAGTATGTTATCGATACAGAAATGACGTGGCAACTGTTTCGATACATACCGAATCCGTAAACCTCACATATATATCCTTTTTGTATCAAATACCCACCATTCACACTAGTATAACCCGTTCAATTTGATCACCACGTATTCCGCTAAGCAAGTGTCCGCCATTTTGCTACCTAATTATAGATTTCGGAGAAGCGGTTATGACAATAGTAAGAATCGTCGCACAGACGAAATTTGATAATTTTGCCTTAATTTTTAAGGATAAATATTACCTAAGTATTAACCTAAGGTTCTTTATGAATACGAAAGTTAAGGAAATCCTTACCTAAGGAAAATTATTTGATAACTAAGAAAATTTCTTCCTTAAACCTTAGGTGCTTTATGAATACCGGCCCAGGTTTTGTTTTTCTTGTTCAGTTTTCCACTTTGTACTCCTTTTTTTCTATGAACCAATATGTAAGGTTAAAGTCATTCATTTTCTCGTTTGACTTGTAATATTCAGTTTCTTATTTGTCCCCTATAGGTTTAGCCAGGGTCTGTTCGATCTCTCTGTCAAAATAAATGGTTCCTGTGATAACTTATACAGACCATAATATTAGCTAGGGTGAGGAGACTCTGTGATGCCACATTTAGGATTATGCATTCTATTTCAGTTAACTAGTTAGATAAAGATAGTTGATATGGTTACAGAATAAAGTGAAATTAACCTGTTAGTGACACCTCAAAATCCTTTTATTATAGACTGAGTTGCTAATTGTGAAAGAAAATGACTTGGATATAATCTTCAAAAAGTGCATGTTATAACTTTGTCAAACAGCCGCCATTTAACCTTGGTTGAATGATGGTGCAGTATGACCTTACCTCAACATAAGTTACCATGGCAACACAATTTTTGGCATGAATTATTTAGCCAGTATGCATTATTCCAAAAAACAAATGGAGGAAAATAATTGAAATAAAAATGAATATGTATCTACAATATTGAGTACTTTTGAGTAAGTGCCCAAAATTTAAGCGGAGGAGTTGTTACCATGGTGATGGGAGTGACCCCTCGCGACCCACCCGGGAAGATCATGCAGGGACCATGCTTTATGGGCCCTGCTTGAAACCCTAGGTCAGGTGGGGTGGCCATGCCAGTTACCATAGTTAATTGGGTTATATTACCAACCCAGGCCTTAGAATCAGATGCATTAGCATCCAACTGTCTGATGTTTTCATTATTGATATGAGACTACTGTAAACACACTATTTTGCACTCATTATTTGCATTTTTCTGCAGAATCTTGTAAAATATATAACTGAACAACAGTTAGTTTCTGGTTAGTTAAACAAAATGTCCCAATTCCCACATCATACTGATGCCAAGAAGTGTATAACAATTTGTTCAGTTGTTACCCAGGCGAAACGATGTTCATCACTTTATGAACATTCATGAATGTTCATGAAGATTCATGAACAGTTCATGATTGGTTCATGAAGGCAGTTCATGACCAAATATTCATGAAAGTTCATGAACTGCTTTCATGGACTGTTCATGAACTTTTAAGGACATGTTTATGAACCATATGATGAAGTTTATGAACAATCTGATTTCATGAAAAGTTCTTGAAAAATACTTGAATAAAAAGATTCATGAAATTTCATGAAAGGATGAATTTTTATGAACTTTTGATTAATTTTCATGAATGTCTAAAGGTCCTTTTTTGTTTCATGAAAAGTTCTTGAAAAAAAAATTCCAGAAATTATTAGATAAATTTTCATGAATATCAATAAATTTTCATGAATGTATAAAGACAAAATTTAGACAGTAAAATGCATGAAAGTTCATCAACTAGTTTCATGGACTGTTCATGAACTTTTAAGGACATGTTTATGAACCATATGATGAACTTTATGAACAATCTGATTTCATGAAAAGTTCTTGAAAATTACTCGAATAAAAAGATTCATGAAAATTACTCGAATAAAAAGATTCATGAAATTTCATGACAGGATGAATTTTTACGAATTTTTGATGAATTTTCATGAATGTCTAAAGGTCATTTTTGTTTCATGAGAAGTTCTTAAAAAATTCCTGAAAAAAATATTCCTGAAATTTCATGATTATATAAATTTTCATGAACTTAGCCGCCACTTAGAAACAACATAAGCAATATTTCTGAAAACTAAATTTGTCCTTTATTTTGTCACATGAAGCAACATATCAAAATTTGAAATGGATCTACTTTTTGAGTTAGGCTTTTATGTACGGGCACAGTTTGGCTGGCGTACACACGCCCACCTGTCTGCCGTACCTTCCCTGGGATTTTAATAACAGATTTTTACATTCATAAAATCTGGTTAAAAATTAACAAATTATCATGATTAAGCCAGGGTCTTTCAGTTGCACCAAACAACTTATTTAAAAACAGAATGACCATGTCTGTTAGGCATTCTAACAATATACTTCTTAGCACAAGAGTCATTTACATCTATGTAAAATAAATTTTCTCGCAATCTGTCAACACAAATTAACTTAATTGTTTCCTCAATCCCAACAGAAGTAAGATGTTTCCCACATGATAAGCTGCTTGCATGAGCATTGTGTACAAAATGAATAGGATTTACAACAGCATATACAACTTTCTTATAATCCTCATGCATACAAAAGTACTTTACAAGAACTGGTGTTTCTTCATTTGTGAGCACAACATGACAGATTCTGTTCTTCATCCTTGAATAACTTTCTGCATAGAACCTTTTTCCATTAATCATAATTCTGCTCGACTTTTTAACTTTAGATACATCAGCGGCATCAAGTTTGGTTAAAATTAGCTGTGTATGTTCATCTTCTTTTATTCCACTTACTGCCCCTGCCATGTAACAATTTGAAGTTTCTGTCAACTTTTTCCAAATTTTATCACTATCTGTTATCGTTAATTTGTTACGGAGGTGGGCCTCTGCTTCTTTGATTTTCATTACTTCTTGCATAACATTGCCTGTTCCATGTACAGTTTTCAAAATCATTGAGTTAGATTCTTTAAATGGAAAACAACTCCAGCTCCACAGCGGACCTAATTTTCTAACAAACTGAGTCAAATGACAGCCAATTTTGTGTACTTTTAAACCACAAGAACCTGGTGTGTAAAGCTGACTGAATTGCTGATAAAATAGATCAAGAAGCTCTCCTGCTCTGTTAAGTTGTGGTTCAGTTATATTATCTCCAAGTAAAATATATATTCCTTCAGAGAATAATACAAAATGGTTGAAATATACGTCATCTAATAAACCACTTAAACATGGTATACTATAATAAAGAAGCCAAGATTGCAATTCTGTGGCTTGAAAGTTTGAATAATTGTGTTCAATATTTCTTGGCAGTCTCTCTATCTTTGAGATATTGTAGGTAACTTGTCACCGATGAAACAAGGTTTTTTATTTTCCGTTGCTGAAAACCACTTTTGCAACAAATTTTTGGTGGTTCCTAAAAGAACCCAATGCATATAGTCAGGAACCATCCCATCCACTATACAAAATCCTTGTAAGGTTGACAAACCTGATTTTCCTTTAAACCCTTTACATCTCTTCTTATCACTACCCGTTTGCATATCCTGTCTAACACTTTCTTCTGTTCTTAATGGAAATCTGTCAGCGTCTAACCTGTGAGGAAAGCACCTACTGTGACCTTTACCTTGAGATACAACAGTTCCTGGTTCTTTGCAAGTAAGGCCAAAAAGAAAAATAGTTGTGTTTCAGGTCACCTCCTGAAAAACAGTAGGGTCGGTAGGTAGGAAAAACTTATTATTATTTAAAATTCTTTTTATTTTTCATGTTTTCCATAAATCAGTGTAAAGTGTTGAACACTGTTCTAATATCTAAATATAGCAGTTTGGATCAGTTATATCAAATATTTGTTGTTAGATATTTC
The DNA here is from genome assembly GCF_020536995.1 of Dreissena polymorpha. Classification (NCBI taxonomy): domain Eukaryota; kingdom Metazoa; phylum Mollusca; class Bivalvia; order Myida; family Dreissenidae; genus Dreissena; species Dreissena polymorpha. The sequence goes on from NC_068367.1 coordinate 42,826,787, forward strand.
ACACAATGTTAACTCTTTACCATCTGAAGGTGAAAATTTTCATTTTGCTGCAGACTACTTTTAGTTCTTTAAAATTGTGAAAAACCTTTTATATGTAAATAGTTCTAAAAAGTAATATTGCTATAGGAGGTAGTACTTTTGATAAGCAATTTCTTTTTTGCCACAATGCTTTTTGAAAGTTGTCTGCTGAATCAAATATTAAGGCACATAACTGTGGAGATAGGTGGAAAGGAGTGAACTCATCTTTGTGACTTCAATCCAAAATGCAAATTTCTTGTGTTTTAATAGTCTTAAAATAACGAATAACGAAAAAACTAAAATAAGCTAATTCGGTTTATAAAATATGTATATATGACAGTTTTTTTGTCAGATACCGTAGGATATTGTACCAAAGTTATTTAGTTTGTGCATTTGCACTCAAGTTATTGTCTCTAGATGGTTATTCAGTTGATTTTGACCCACGGCAAGCTACATTTTAAGACCCGGAAGTCCTGTTTGCAAAGGAAAACAGAATGAATTATGGTCAATTGGCAAAATTGTGCACGAGAGAGAGATACATCGTTCTTTGTGCTATACCTTTTATTTTAGGGACCCATTGTTCAGTCTCAAGTTTTAATACCTCTCGCGAAAACTAATGACACGAAAAACGACTGTCGCCGATTTACACTTGAAAATACTATAAAGGTCATTGACTACATTTAAATTGATCCTCACTGTTCGTCAGAAATAAAATGATTGTTTTTGTTTATCTCTAAATTACGTGTTGCTACAAATTAGTTGACAGGAGCAGGCCAATCCCGAAGGAAGGCTCATTGTTAGCTCGACTGTCCAACAGACAAAGAAACTCACCTTTTCTTCAGCAGCAAACCCACAAACTTCCAGTTTCGATCGCTTCGACTGTGCTGGGTGGTATCTGTGCCATACATTCTTTAAAGTCATGGAGTTTGAATAAGAATTCAAAGACTTTGTTCCGGCATGATGAAAACATTTGTTCAAATTGACGGACAAAATGGACGACGCCATGTTTACAATCAAATGGAACGCCGGATATCGATTTTGCGGGAAATACAGGCTGGTCCCCCGATTGCACAATGTGTATAATATAAAGCGTTCGCGGCCACTCTGGATCAGCAGACGATTTATTTCACTCTTATTATTTTACTCTTACGGAGGAATCCGAGATAGCCGATGTATCACGATTGCGTTCGCGGCGACGGGATATTATTTTGCAGGTCACAATACAATAATTCTGGTAATCGCGGAATTCAACCGGACGGAGATGGAAAAAAATCGCCGAACTCGGAACTCGACGGGGAAAAATTAACAAAAAAAGGCAAATTTTGGATTATAAGTTTTTGGGTCGGCCCCAAAAAGATAGGGTCGGTCGGGTGACCGGAAACACAACTATTTTTCTTTTTGGCCTAATACAAGAGTCAGACCCATTAAAGAGAGTCATATTCAAGACTGAAGCTTTCCTGGTAAATCACAAGTACCACATATGACCATCACCTTCACTGTAACTTCTTGTTTATCAACATCCATGATCAGACCATCTGCATAAAGATCATTCATCTTTTCACTAAAAACTTGCAAAAACTGATCCATGGGTGGTTTTCCTTTACCTTGCCATATTCCTGCTAAAAGTACATTTTCTCTGGCAAATCTTATTTTCAGACTGAGCTCATTAATTGCAAGGAAAATTGGCCATAACTCTACTTTTGATGATCTAAACAAATTGATCCCATCTGTATTGAATATTACTGTCAAATTTGTGTTGTTTTGACCACCTAAAAATTTTTGATCCTTCATTAACTCCTTGTATACTGAGCCATCTGTGATGTCAGATATCGCCTGGTGTAGCCTGTGTTTTTCGTGGAGAAGTTCTTTGTTCTTCTTCACATTTTCCCATACGCCTAAAATTTTAAAAATGCAAATATTAAGGCCATAGTAAAAACAAGAAATTCACAAATTAACAATTGCACTAATGTTCTAGGTATAATTTAACATGTTAATAAACCACATTCTAAACACGGTCGGATTTAAAAAAAAACAAAACAATCCATCAATTGATGGTTACACAAAAATGTATACATTAATAGGGGTGTAATAATACCACTTGTTCACTATCCGATCCATATCACAATTATTGGGTTGTAATTTGTATCACGATACATTGTACTTTAAACAGGTCAAATGACAATATAAATTTTTTGTATTCCTTCATTTCCAGCAGATAGTGTTTTAATATGTACATGAATACTAAATCACTGAATGCTATAAACGTTTTATTATGCCCCCCTTCGAAGAAGAGGCTTTATATTGTTTTGCTCATGTCGGTCGGTCAGTCGGTTGGTCCTTCCACCAGATGGTTTCCGGATGATAACTCAAGAATGCTTAAGCCTAGGATCATGAAACTTCATAGGTACATTGATCATGACTGGCAGATGACCCCTATTGATTTTCAGGTCACTAGAACAAAGGTCAAGGTCACAGTGACAAAAAACGTATTCCCAAAATGGCTGCCACTACAACTGACAGCCCATATGGGGGGCATGCATGTTTTACAAACAGCCCTTGTTGTGTTATTGTGCTTACCTGGAGACTGAAGTAGATATTTCAATTGTCTTCTGACGTTTGCAATAACAAATTTTGCTCTTGGTTGTCTTCCTATTTTGTTCTGATTAATTCCCTTGTATCTCAAACCAGTACAATTTGGAGTCGAACAACCAAACTGATCAGTGTCATCTGGGAATATAGCGTTACATATTTCACAATAATGATATCATTTGAGAAGTTTGTATCAAAGCATATCCATAAATGTTCATATTCTACCTGCTGTAGTTCAGGACAATTTGGAAATTGTTTTTTAAACGTTTTCAATATACTTTTGGATGCATTTGCTGACATCTTATTCCCCAAAAAGCAGGATAGTATATATATAATGTTAGTTCAATTTTTTCTGTTTCTGTCAAACTGTCCTTCAAAAATGTGAATGAATCTGTAGATTTGTTTCTTTCATCAAACGTAACTGTTGTACTTTCATCGCTGTCACTAAAATAATCATCTGTTTCACTTTCATCATCTCCTGTAGATGACTCAGATAAAACAATATCATCATCAGAAGACCATCTTTTTTCATCATCTAATGAAACACTTTTATCTTCATCGCAAGAACCACTTGTGACCATTTCATGACAAACTGTTTCAGAGTCTTGTAAACTGTGTGTCGCATTCAGGATATATCCCCCAGCATCATCAGAAACTTAAATAAAAAGAGAAGTAAATCCAAATGAGAACAATAGACTGAAATAAGATTGTTATATTAAACAAAAAAAATCCAAATGCTCAATTGCTGGTCTTGGTTTCATTTCCCTGAGGCTGAGAGGCCCCGAAATGGTTTTTTATTGCATACTGAACAGCGCTGAAATACAAATATAATATGTAATGGAACACAGATGCTCCTGTTTTGTTGTAGAAAATTCAGACACCACCATTAATGAAAACAGAAAATTTGACACAAAATAAAAAAAATAATAATATGGAAAATCCTGTTAAGGGGCAGTTGCTGACCATGAAGTTCATGAACAGTTCATGAACAAAATTCCTCATCCAGTTCTTGAATTATTCATGAATGACTCTTGAACTGAAAATGAGACTATTCATGATCTTTTCGTGTTCATTAATTATTCATGAACATTGAAAGGTCATGAACGTAAGGACATTCATGGACCATAAAGTTCATGAACCGTTCATGAACAAAATCCATCATCCAGTTCTTGAATTATTCATGAATGACTCTTGAACTTAAAATGAGACTATTCATGATCTTTTTATGTTCACGAATTATTCATGAACATTGAAAGTTCATGAACTTAAGGACATTGATGAACCATAAAGTTCATGAACAGTTCATGAACAAAATTTATCATCCAGTTCTTGAATTATTCATGAATAACTCTTGAACTTAAAATGAGACTATTCATGATCTTTTCATTTCCTGAGTTATTCATGAACATGGAAAGTTCATGATCTTAAGAACTTTCAAGAATTATGTTCATGAATGTTCTTAAGTTCATGAACTTTTCAGCTTCATGAATAAATAATAAAATTAAAATATCATGAATAGTCTCATTTTAATTTCATGAGTCATTCATGAAAAATTCAAGAACTGGATGATGAATGTTCATAAACTTTGTTCATGAACAGTTCATGGATTATTCATGAATATTCATGAATTATTCGTAATCATTTCACCTGGGTAGTTTGTCCATCGATTGTCCTGTCCATGCATGGTTAAACCAAAATGACATGTTTTTTTAAATAAATAATAATCATGCTTTCTACAAAGCTTTGATACTTTAAAGTATCTTATCTATGAACATTCCTAACACATCACCTGATCTCATTTTGACCTTGAAATTGTCCTATTATGGGGCTAAGACTAGTTAAAATGGGAAAATGAGTAAAAAATTACGTGGCTCTCGTTTTCAACATTTATTGAACCCTGCAGCCTTCAGTTTAATTGGAACTCGATGAATAAAACACAATGTAAAAGCAAACATTTAATTGTTTGTTAATTAACTTTTATTAATGTGAATAGTCAATTTAAATTACTACCAACAACATGACTGTGTAATTTCAGTACAATTTTCTATGTATGTTGATGGTGATAGTGAATATAATGCATAATATTATAGACAAAAAATCCATTTCTTTAAGATTTAAAATCGTCCTTAAAAACACATCTGTAAAATGTTTCATGGAACATGCTTGTAAATAAATAATATGTTTTTCAATCGCTGAGTTGTTTTCCTTCAGCGTGGCAAAAATATTTTAAACTTGAGTTTTGCAACTTTACACCATGTTTCTTTAAAAAAAAATATTAAAAGGTAATCTGATATTAACATATTGAATCTTAAAATAAGATTTCTTTCAAGCAAACAAATCGTTATTTCGAATCTCAAAAGATTTCTTTCAAGCAAAAATATTGTTTTAAATTGTTATAGTTCAGTCATTTCAATTCAGATTTAAATCTACAAGCAAAGCGGGCTAGTAATATGGGAATTTGTACTAGCTGGAGTCAGATTTTACTAACCCAAACGTTTTTTGTTAAAAATGCAGATAAACATAACATAAAACATCCAAAGAAGCATTTGTGTATTCAATCTTTAGAATACAATTCAACTCTCTTATTATGCCCCCCCTTCACGGAAGAGGGGGAATATTGTTTTGCAAATGTCGGCCGGTCGGTAAGTCAGTCGGTAGGTCGGTCGGTAGGTCGGTCCGTCCACCAGATGGTTTCCGGATGATAACTCAAGAACGCTTAGGCCTAGAATCCTGAAACTTCATAGGTACATCGATCATGACTGGCAGATGACCCCTATTGATTTTCATGTCACTAGGTCAAAGGTCAAGGTCACAGTGACTCGAAATAGTAAGATGGTTTTTGGATGATAAATCAAGAACGCTTAGGCCTAGGATCATGAAACTTCATAGGTACATTTATCATGACTGGCAGATGACCCCTATTGATTTTCAGGTCAGTAGGTCAAAGGTCAAGGTCACAGAGACTCTAAATAGTAAAATGGTTTTTGGATGATAACTCAGGAATGCTTACGCTAGGATCATGACCGTCCGTCCGGCACTTTTGTGTCCAGAGCCATATCTTGGAACTGCTTTGGCGGATTTCATTGAAACTTCGTATAAGTATATATATGCATAAGAGGATGATGCACGCCAAATGGCATTGTACACCATCTGTTAAAAACAGAGTTATGGCCCTTTGTATCTTGAAAAAATGCTTTTTACTATAGGCACTTTTGTGTCCGGAGCCATATCTTGGAAGACCTTTGGTGGATTTCATTGAAACTTGGTATGAGTATATATATGCATAAGAGGATGATGCACGCCAAATGGCATTGTATACCATCTGTTAAAAACAGAGTTATGACCCTTTGTATCTTGAAAAAATGCTTTTTACTATAGGCACTTTTGTGTCCGGAGCCATATCTTGGAAGTGCTTTGGCGGATTTCATTGAAACTTGCTATGAGTATATATATGCATAAGAGGATGATGCACGCCCAATGGCATTGTATACCATCTGTTAAAAACAGAGTTATGGCCCTTTGTATCTTGAAAAAATGCTTTTTACTATAGGCATTTTTGTGTTCGGAGCCATATTTTGGAAGTGCTTTGACGTATTTCATTGAAACTTGGTATGAGTATATATATGCATAAGAGGATGATGCACGCCAAATTGCATTGTATACCATCTGTTAAAAACAGAGTTATGGCCCTTTGTATCTTGAAAAAATGCTTTTTACTATAGGCACTTTTGTGTCCGGAGCCATATCTTGGAAGTGCTTTGGCGGATTTCATTGAAACTTGGTATGAGTATATATCCCCCGCCTCCTCCGTCCGTCCATCTGTCAGTATGTTCATCCGTCTGATTTGCACCCATCCTCAAACAAAGCATATGTTGCGGGGGATATCAATTCTACGAATTTGCTTGTTAAAGTAAAACTACTACAGGTAAGGCATTCCTAAGTGTACATATTTCGGACATGTATAGTATTTGGATAAACAGTTATAGATATACTAGATGTTCCATGCATTTAGATTGTGTTGTGTTAGAAAAGCTATCATAGGGATGATGATAATATAATGACGATTAATATGTGATAAAAAGGTGCTACCGGTACATATCTTAAATTACTTAAATGTGTTGAAAGACTTAAATGTGTTGTAAGGAAGTATATTTAATGTACCAATTCATTAAAATATGTTGTGTTGTGTATCATGGTATTGTTATTTAATAAAGCAGTATAACTTCTTAAGATATTGTGTTACTCTTAGGGCATATTTTTATCCTAAAAAATTGAATAATACAGACAAAAACACAATTAATGCACTTCAAAATTGACCCCAGCATTTTTCAATTTGACTCCTCAAAATTTCAGTCCAGTTTTTAAAATCTATTGAAATCCCTGATAAATGTATAAATAAAGTTTAGGTAGAAATATAAATACATAAAGTTTAGGTAGAAAATTAGCAGATGTATCCCATATATCCGTGTGAAAGAGAGAACAAACCTGAACCACCAGAAAATATATAAGCAATTAAGTGCCAGGTTCTCTTCCCTGGTTTCGCTCCCCTGACATACTTCAATAACAACTGTTTAGCCATTACTCTCTGTGTCCGGAATGCAACGCAAAACATTTATTTTACATAATAGTAATTCGGGAAACACAAAACCATTGCGCTTTATGGGCAGTAATCCAATTATCAGCTGATTGCGCAACACGTGTGCGCAATATGTTAAAGACATAAAAAGCAGCTCAAAACTTTGATTACAAATATTGAAAATGAAAGTGGAACTCGTTTTCTGTTTTGTGAATTTTACAAGCACGTCAGGCTTGTAATATTAGATTTCTTATAAGCCTAAAAGAAAAAATACTAGTTTTTTGCTGTCTGACTAGTGCATATTTTGACGACTGATAGTTTGGTGTATTTTTGTCATATTCCAGCTTTGATTAAAAAAAATGAATCAAAGTACTGACAGTACTGGTGTGACGATGCTTTTGAAGAGGATTGATATAAAAGCATCTATTTAAGTTTATCTACATCAACACAATTGTGTATGTGGGTACGAAAATTTTGGGTTGGAAAAAAATGGGTACGAAAATTTTGGGTACAAAAATTATGCCAAAAAAAATTAAGTACGTAAAAAGATTTGGTGACGAAAAAATATTTGGGTAGGAAAAAAATTGGGTACGAAAAAAAAATTGGTAACGAGCAAAAATTAGGGTACGAAAAAAAAATTGGTACGAAAAAAAATAAGGTACGAAATATTTAGGGTACGAAAAAAAACTGGGGGTACAGGGAAGTAGTACCCGTGGGGGACTTGATCCTTTCAGCAAAACTGGGAGGTGGGTTACATTCTCGATCAAATATAACAAGAAATATCTTTAAAAATGTATTCGATGTGTATTTTCTGTACCACTTATCTTAACGAGAGCGCCGATGGCGTTAAAAGCATAGGTGCAAGATACAGGGAAGAATGGCGTCACGTGGTATAATGTAGTTCGATATCGCCATCCGCGAATTTCTCAAATCAATAATTTCAAACAATTACCGACTATTTAAATAGATAATCTTTCCATTTACATCAGTGTTTGAAACGCTTATGAAAAATAATTACCCAAGCCTTTCAAAATTTAAGCACGGACAGATCTGTATCTTTTCACAAATGAAAATAGACGCTACCCTATTCGTCTGCGTCAAGAATTTGTCGTAAAACTTGTGGTAAGCGTTAGATGCAGACGTGCACAACAGATTGAGTTCTGAATACAGATTTCTGAATGCAGATTTTTATAGAAACTCCTCAAAGCAGTTACTTCCCTTGCTTCGCCCGGTCAGTAACTTCTAGTATAAGGGAGGCCACTGCGTAGGAGATTGAGATTTATAGTGCAGATAGAATTGTTTTACGAACGAAATTTGTTTTAGGTTATAAGAAGATTTTTTGACATAAAACGGTCTTAGAAAAATTCACTAAAAACGGTGTCAGCAATATTCTTGGAAGAAAACGTTAGAAAAACGTTTCCAATTTTTTTTTGTAAGAATGACCATATACTAAATTAAATAGATATTTCGTCTGATTTTTGATCAGGTAAGGCTTCATAATGGGTAACCATTCGATGTGGATTTTTGAAATGTGGTATATACCATAAGCATAGGTGCGTAAACGCACCTATGCTAAAAAACTGTCTATCACAGTAAAATGTTTGTTGGTCATAACATTACGTTTCAGCATATAAATTCAAAACTTGACATGCTCTTTAATTACACCATGCTCTTTAATTTCACATGTAAATCATACCAAACTTTATATTTCGTTGTTTCCTTTCCTAAGTTAATGATACGGACGTGATTTCACAATCCCATGTGCATGAACATATACTTTTTCTCTTTTGATTATTGTTCTTTTTCTCTAATTCAATAAGCTTAGGCATGTTTGTTCGTTAAGTACGACAATAATTTCATGATGATTCCCGATCGAAAGTGAGTATGAGCACATAGTTGTAAGAGCACTTGAATACGTGAGTTCGCCCATGAACACATGGTAAGGTTAACTAAATCTCCGCGATATGACATAATTTGTGTTTAAAACAGCAAACAATATCCAACAAACGAATGAATTGTCAAACATAGTATGTGCACTGATGTGGCTCTGTAATTTATGTTTGAAAAGTTTATTAAATATGCAAAATGAGAAAGCACGCAGAAGAGCGAGTATCACAGATATGATATGGCTATTATGCTGTTTATATACCATAGTCGCTACAACGTTTACAAATGGCAGGTTCGAAATAATTCATTTTTTTTTACACTCATGATCACGTTGAAAGTTAATTATACACGTTTTAATTCGCAATTTATTTACTGAATCACGACAAATGTCAAATACAATACAGAAAATGCATAGTTGTTTCATTGATCTATAAACATATAATAGATTGAATATAACTTGATTTAAAATTAACGTTTTCAAACTATTATTAAATCTTTTCCCAGATTAGAAAAATCGAGCTATCTCAATCGGACTGGCTCGGTCTTTTACATAGGTTGCCATTGTGAAGAATTTTTTCATGATATGATAACTTAGACGATGCTTCGCAGCATCGTCAAAAAGTAAATTTCTGGCTATATGTATGCAATTCTTCAGTCAGTTATGTTATTTTTGAATGATGATATACCAGACTTGAGCCAGTTGTCATTACAAGATAGCTGAGAAATTGGAACCTGATGGCTACAATTGAATGCTCTGATTTTCATGTGATTTCCATGTAAAGATATGCAATAAATAGTTGGTGAATTTAGCGACATGATAGCATTTTACTGTTTCTATAATAATATTCTATGTCTTGTTTAAAGGGATATCAATCAAGAGTGATGCTTTGGCTTAAATGTCGAGTGCTTTCCCTTATAAAGTGGAAAAACTTTCCCCAACACAGGACCTGACATTAACCCTTTGCATGCTGGGAAATTTGTTGTCTGCTAAAATGTTGTCTGCTGAGTTTCTAAAATTAGCATTTACTTCGATTTTTTTCAAGAATACTATCAGAATAGCAAACAGTTTGGATCCCGATGAGACGCCAATTTAAGTGTCACTTACAGTACTTCAATAAATATGCTTTCAATAACATGAATATATAATACTGAAGGTCCCTACTTTCCTATATAATATTGTGTTATCTTGGGCATTGTATCATAGTGCCAGACTTGTATTCAAAATGAAGATGTTTTTTTTTTAACAACCAGGGCAGTGTAAGGCTTTATTATCCCTTGCAATAGGCGGAGTGATATTGTTTTGGCGTTGTCCGTCTTTCCATCCGTCCGTCCGTTCGGAGCCATATCTTGGAAGTGATTTGGCGGATTTCATTGAAACTTGGTTTGAGTATGTATATGGATAAGAGGATGATGCACGCCAAATGGCATTGTACACCATCAGTTAATAACAGAATTATGGCCCTTTTTATCTTGAAAAAATGCTTTATTTGTGTGTCCAGAGCCATATCTTGGAAGTGCTTTGGGGGATTTCATTGAAACTTGGTATTAGTATACATGTATATATGGATAAGAGGATGATGCACGCCAAATGGCATTGTACACCATCTGTTAATAAGGGAGTTATGGCCCTTTGTATCTTGAAAAAATGCTTTCTTGAGTGTCAAATATAATACTTTTGTGTCAAGAAGCATATTGGGGGGGGGATATCAATTCAACGAATTTGCTTGTTGTAATTATACCCAAACAAATGAAGTTTAGGGGGGTATATAGGAGTGAGCTTGTCTGTCTGTCTGTCGGTCCTTATTAAGTGTCCGCTCTCTATTTCAAGTAGTTTAAATCCGATCTTCACCAAACTTGGTCAGAAGTTGTATCTACATGATGTCAAGGCCAAATTTGAACATGGGCCTTGTCGGGTCAAAAACTAGGTCACGGGGATACTTAGTGCATTTTAAACATTCAGCATGTTGTCCGCTCTCTTTTTCAAGTAGTTTTCATTGGATCTTCATCAATTGGTCAGAAGTTGTATCTAAATGATCTTAAGGCCAAGTTCGAACATGGGCCTTGCCAGGTCATCTAGGTCACGGGGTCACTTAGCGGGTTTTAAACATTCAGCATGTTGTCCGCTCTCTAATTCAAGTAGTTTTCATCCGATCTTCACCAAACTTGGTCAGAAGTTGTATCTAGATGATGTCTAGGCCAAGTTCGAACAATTGGGCCTTGCCGCGTCAAAAACTAGGTCACGGGATCACTTAGTACGTTTTACACATTGGGCATGGTGTCGGCTCTCTATTTCAAGTAGTTTAAATCCGATCTTCACCACACTGGGTCAAAAGTTGTAACTAGATGATGTGTAGGTCAAGTTTACATGGGCCATGCTGGGTCAAAAACTAGGTCACGGGGTCACTTAATGTGTTTTAATCCTCACCATGTTGTCCGCTCTCTAATTCAAGTAGTTTTTATCCAATCTTCACCAAAATTGGTCAGAAGTTGTATCTTGATAATGTCTAGAGCAAGTTTGAATATGGGTCATGCCAGGTCAAAAACAAGGTCACGGGGTCACTTAGGGCGTTTTAAACATCACAATGTTGTCCACTCTCTAATTCAAGTAGTTTTCATCCGATCTTCACCAAACTTGGTCAGAAGTTGTATCTAGATAATCTTAAGGTCAAGTTTAAACATGGGCCTTGCCGGGTCAAAAACTAGGTCACGGGGTCACTTAGTGCGTTTTAAACATTCAGCATATTGTCTGCTCCCTATTTCGAGTAGTTTTCATCCGATCTTCACCAAACTTTGTCAGAAGTTGTATCTAGATGATCTTAAGGCCAAGTCTGAAAATGGACCTTGCCGGGTCAAAAACTAGGTCACAGGGTCACTTAGTACGTTTTACACATTGAGCATGGTGTCCGCTCTCTTTTTCAAGTACATGTAGTTTAAATCCGATCTTCACCACACTTGGTCAGTATAGTTGCAACTAGATGTGTAGGTCAAGTTCAAACATGGGCCATGCAGAGTCAAAAACTAGGTCACGGGGTCACTTAGTGTATTTTAAACCTCACCATGTTGTCCGCTTTCTAATTCAAGTGGTTTTTTATCCAATCTTCACCAAAATTGGTCAGAAGTTGTATCTTGATAATGTTTAGAGCAAGTTTGAATATGGGTCATGCCGGGTCAAAAACAAGGTCACTGGGTCACTTAGGGCGTTTTAAACATCACAATGTTGTCCGCTCTCTAATTCAAGTAGTTTTCATTCAATCTTCACCAAACTTGGTCAGAAGTTGTATCTAGATGATGTCTAGGTCAAGTGTGAATATTGGTCATGCTGGGTCAAAAACTAAGTCACGGGGTATCTTAGTGCATTTTAAACCTCACCATGTTGTCCACTCTCTAATTCAAGTAGTTTTCATCCAATCCTCACCAAACTTGGTCACAAGTTTTATCTAAATGATCTCTAGGACAAGTTTGAACATGGGCCATTCTGGGCCTAAAACTAGATCACAGGGTCACTTAGGGCAATTTTTAACATTCAGCATGGTGTCCGCTCTCTAATTCAAGTAGTTTACATCCGATCTTCACCAAACTTGGTCAGAAGTTTTATGGAGATGATCTTAAGGCCAAGTTAGAACATGAGCCTTTCTGGGTTAAAAACTAGGTCAAGGGGTTACTTAGTGCATTTTAAAAATTGAACATGGTGTCCGCTGTTTTTTGTGAAGCCAACATGCAAAATATTATGTGTCAATGCTGCATGTGGGGGTATTCGTCACGTCTGTGACAAACCTCTAGTTGTATTTAGCAGTATCATGATAATTCAATAATTTTAAAAGAAAATCCAAAATGAAAAGTCCCAATGAAGACTGATTCAACATCTTGTTATAAGTAACAATTTCATTTGCCAGAAAAGTGATTGAATCGGAAATAATCACAATTTAATCGGGATACATGGTTGCAAGCTGTCAAGCTTGTGATATGTTTTGGCTGTCTTTATTTGCTTATCTGCCATCTTTCAGGATGCTTAGATTGGATTGGGGTTGCTGTGTTGATTTAACTGGATTTCGCAGCCCCTCCCAGGATATTCTAGCTCAAAATTGGAGTGGGAAATATTAAATCTGCACACATGGATTTTAATTGAAAGTCAAGTCTGGAAGTATATTTTTATGCCCCCGGATCAAAAGATGTTTGCCATGTTTAAACGGGTTTAAATTAAGTTTTTATTTTGTTATTTTGTATTAAAAACTGTTAAATCTTGTGATCGTCACAATTATATAAAATAAACTCTATAAATGGTATTTTCTTGCGTTTGTGTTTGGTTGAAGAAGAACGAGGTCCGGTAAAAGCTTGTCAGGTCCGGAAAATTTTAGTTCCAGGACCTCCTGTCCTTTGTAATGTCATTAAACCCCCTTTTGTCAGAGCTTGGCTCATATTTATTGTCCCCTACAGGTTTCACCGGAGGGGACTTATGGTTTGCGCTCTTTCTGTCAAGTCTGTCTGTTAGTCTGTCCGTCACACTTTTCTTGATCCTGCGATAACTTTACAAGTTCTTAATATTTTTTCATGAAACTTGAAACATGGATAGATGGCAATATGGACATTATGCACGTTATTTAATTTTGTTCCTACGTCAAAAATTCTGGTTGCTATGGCAACAAACAGACTAGAAATACTGCTGATAATGGTGGTTTTCTGGATCCTGCGATAACTTTAAAAGTTCTTCATATTTTTTCATGAAACTTGAAACATGGATAGATGGCAATGTGGACATTATGCACGTCATTTCATTGTGTTTCTACGTCAAAAATTCCAGTTGCTATGGCAACAAAAAAACAAAAATTCTGACAATGGTGGAATTTCTGACAATGGTGGAGCTGGTAGGGGACCATATTGCTTGGCAATCTCTTGTTCACTAAAAGGATGTGCATGCAACTTCCATATCAAGTAATAAAAAACAATTTAAATAAAAAGGTTTTACAGTAATTCACTTTAGGAATCCATAGATTATGAACTTGAAGTGAAGCTTTGGCACGTGTCTCTTTATAATTGTCCAGAGGGTTTTGAAAGGAAGATTTTCCCCTAGACTTGTACCTAGATTGTACATTCTATTGTGGTTGTCACCGATATCACATCCATTCAAACTAATGCAAATCGGTACGACCTTGTACAAGTGGTCTATGTACAGGTTGCACTGCTCAACTGTCATGTGGTCTGTCAAGAAAGCTTTAATTGCCTGAACTAGTTCTTCCATTATTCTGGGCTCTCTTTTCGACACATGGTGCTAATAATCAGTTAGTTCCAAACCCTTGAAATTTGATTATGGTTTCACAAAACTGAACATATGACATTTACCAGTGAAGATTACTGCGGCCGTTTGGCTGTGACCAACAACAACATCAACATCTTGTAAACATGAGATAAAACCCTGTCATTTAGTGCCAATTTGGGTCAGATGATGACTGCTTACAAAGGCATTGAAGTAAGAACATGTGTTATGAATGTTTTTCTTATAAATTGAAAAAAGTCGGGTTTTATTTAAATATGTCGAAAGTGACCATATATCCGGATGAAAATATTTTGGATGACATGTTAATTTCATGTCTTTTTTGTAGTGTTAAAACTAGTTTAATAATATATTATTGATTTTAAAAACACAACTTCCATGAACATAATTATTTCAAGGAAAGTCAATATATGATACTGCACAGTAAACTCAAACTTTGTATCAAAGAGAAATTAATCAGTGTTGAAATTAATGAAGTGCAATGTTCTTAACTATCGTATATGCTGCTTTTTAATAACTTATGATTCATTGTTCCATTTGTGAATCGTGACTCATGAATTGTTGAAATGATTGTCAATTGCTCAACAATCCATAAATATTTCTGACCATTTTATAATTTTCTTAATATAAGTTATGAATTGATCTTAGAAGTCAAATGTATTACTTAATTAAATACATTTATAAATATAAAGAAATAATCTTTAGATTATCATCATATTCTCAGGCCTGTTGGTCTTAGGGATGTGTGGGTTGATGAGCAATTTCTCCTTTTATCACAATTTTTTCTACCCTACCTGATAATTTCCTTCATATTCCATTTTAATTCAATTGAAGTCTGCAACCTCTTTCAAATTGGGAAAGTCCAAAATGTGTTGTTTGGTAAAGGGTTAAGGCATTTTGATTTCTATGGGTCTTGTGAATCTGTTTCAAATCAAATGCGTAGATTTGATCTTCAGCATCTAAAAATATGTGAAATAGAAAGAACGCCAATATCTTTTGGAGAGATAAATGTACCTACGTTATAAGCAAAGGACCTGTGCAACAATTCCCGGGCTTTTTAGTCTGTGTAGGTAACACGGTAGTAACTTTTTCCATATATAAAAATGCTCACCCTTCCAACTTTAAGCACCCAGTGGGACGAGGGATAGAAAGAGAAAGTCACATGCTTGAGTACATTTCAACCCATGCGCATTACACGTTTTTTTTGCAAAGAAAAAACAGTGGAGCGATACAGGGCCATCATGGCCCTCTTGTTATTTTATTTTTTGAGAATGATACAATTCCAACAAGACCTGTGATTGTAAAACAAAATGACCCTCTACTGCGCTTTGAAGCTACATAGCAGCTATTTTAGAGAAGTCCAAGACAAGAACAAAACAATAAACTATAATATAGAGAAAATGGTTAAAATAGAGTTTATTTCTAGGTCCAATGCCAGAAACAGAAATCCATTCACCCAATGAAAACTTAAAAGGCCAAACCATGAATTCTATTAATTTAAAGAAAAAACGAAACATTTTAATGAAGGCATTCACAAATCCTATAATCTAGTAAAAAATCATCCACAATGCCTATTGCAAGTAATTAGCCTACGTAGAAAACCCACTGATAAATAATTGCTACTGCTAAAATAAAGAAACATGTAATATTAAAAAATTCAGTGTTCCCATTAAAAAAAGAAATTGAATATGAAAGTTGAAGTACCTGAATGACACAATGGGAAGTAACTTCTGTAAACAGATATAATGTTATTAACCAAGTATAATCCTTACACATAAAATAGTGATATTTGTAGTTGACATTTTAAATAACTCAAAATTATCTGGCCAGGGCTAACAGAGTTACATAGAGTTACACTAAATTTTCAGGATTGATAGAAAGTATGACATAGTATCTGCGGGGTCAATTGAGTGCTTCAAAGCTCAATTGGCCAAACACTTTTTATAAACTATAAAGAACTCAGTTTATTTAACAATAGGGTTAAACCTGAACCTTTCTGTCTTAACCTCGGGGTCTGCTAGGATGAGACTTCTCTTCATTGTTCAAATCAGACTCTTAAATACAAGGCAGTTTCATTTTGTTTTGGATTCTTCCTTGCAAATTGTTGGACAATGTTACTAAGGTTCACATCAATGTCCCTGTGCACTGACATGAGACACAGACCAGTCAGTATTTCTTCCCCCATGGTTGGGCGACAACTTGTTTTAACATTCCCTAACGTTGATATGGTCCTTTCGCATTCACAGCTTGTCACTGGAAATGGTGCTGCAATTTTTTTGCTCCCCGAAATATTTTTGGTGGAGCATATAGTAATTTTCTTCTTTTTAGGCTGGTTTGGAAACTGCTCAAGAGCTGTCTCAAGGTAGGTCTGTCTCATGGCTGAGTTGTTAACCCTTTGCATGCTGGGAAATTTGTCGTCTGCTAAAATGTCGTCTGCTGAATTTCTAAAACTATCATTTTCTTCGATTTTTTTTCATAGAATACTATTTTTAGCAAAGAGTTTGGATCCTGATGAGACGCCACACTGTTTGCAAAGGCCTTAAAAATTATGTTCCAGCGCTGAAAGAGATAAAGAAAAGGCAACACTGAAATTATGATTAATCTCATGTACAAATTGTAATAATTTAATAACTATGTAATATGACCATTCTTCGCAGCGCGTGACAGCTATATTTCAGCACTGCTGAAATAGAGGAAAGTTTATTCCACAGTGGTTTATTTCGACAATGCACGTCTGATGATGGGATGAAGCGATTAACTTTCCATTACATTATCTGCAATACCCATCATGTTTATTTATTATGCCCCCCTTCGAAAAAGAGGGGGTATATTGCTTTGCTCATGTCGGTCGGTCTGTCGGTCGGTCTGTCAGTCCGTCCACCAGGTGGTTGTCAGATGATAACTCAAGAACGCTTGGGCCTAGGATCATGAAACTTCATAGGTACATTGATCATGACTTGCAGATGACCCGTATTGATTTTGAGGTCACTAGGTCAAAGGTCAAGGTCACGGTGACCCGAAATAGTAAAATGGTTTTTGGATGATAACTCAAGAACGCATACGCCTAGGATCATGAAACTTCATTGGTAGATTGATTATGACTCGCAGATGACCCCTATTGATTTTGAGGTCACTAGGTCAAAGGTCAAGGTCACAGTGACCCGAAATAGTAAAATGGTTTCCAGATGATAACTCAAGAACGCATACCCCTAGGATCATGAAACTTCATGGGTAGATTGATCATGACACGCAGATGACCCCTATTGATTTTGAGGTCACTAGGTCAACGGTCAAGGTCACGGTGACCCAAAATAGTAAAATGGTTTTCGGATGATAACTCAAGAACGCATATGCCTAGGATCATGAAACTTCATAGGTAGATTGATCATGACTCGCAGATGACCCCTTTTGATTTTGAGGTCACTAGGTAAAAGGTCAAGGTCACGGTGACCCAAAATAGTAAAATGATTTTCGGATGATAACTCAAGAACGCTTTTGCCTAAGATCATTACACTTCATATGTACATTGATCGTGACTCGCAGATGACCCCTATTGATTTTCAGGTCACTAGGTCAAAGGTCAAGGTCACAGTGACAAAAAACATATTCACACAATGGCTGCCAATACAACGGACAGCCCATATGGGGGGCATGCATGTTTTACAAACAGCCCTTGTTATATCTGGGTTAGGGGTTAAGGAAGACAGGTACAGGGCGACATGTTTTTCTGTTAGAAAACGCGCGAAACAGCTGTTTCGTAAACTAGCGTATGAATATATTAATACATGAGTGATCAAGCATGAAAGGACTTGCTCTTGTCTGTATTTGATGATTAATAGATTTTATGGGAGAAAATGCTTAATATAATATATTACAATAAATCATTATAATATATTAATGCAAATCAAACATTTTTGAAAAAAAAAAAGAGTAAAATACTCAAGCAAAGAAACACAACAACGCACAAAGCGCTAGGCGGATGGTCTACGGCTGTCAAAAACTCTGCACATGCTCCTAACAAGAAAGTTGCATGTGATACCTACAGACTGTGTTAAAATTTTGTTTTACTGATCATTTCGACTAAGAGGACTCACCAGTCACGTAAAATATCGAATATAATATATATATTTTTTATAAACAACTGGTAGCAAGAATCTTGCGTTGCATATAATTGGTCATTAACCATATTTTAACTAACTCTTTTGACCTGTTAATTTTTTCAGCTCAATTCAACATATCACTTTAATAAAATAATATGATATCTTATTGATTTGTGACTTTTACCATTTTACTTGTTTGAACATAACGAAATGACCCGTGAAACAAAATAAGTGTCTTTGTGTCATATGAACGAATCTGCATAAAACTCAATTTAGATTTACATTATAAATCGAATCATTCCTGTCGTCAGCTGTCAAAACGAAAGTACGGTTGATATTCAAAAGCATTATATTTCTCTTTCCGGGATATTTTTTATTTCACAACTGTGTTTCTCAAATTTTATATTTTGATAAAATGACCCGCTTTTCACAAAATGACCAGGTTTTGGCATTTTCACAAATTTTGGTGAAAAACCCCTGCAATCGCATAAAACACTGACTTTTAGCGAGGCTGTTTTCTGAAAAAAACCGAGCTATTGTCATAGCCAGCTCGTCTTCCGCCGTAGGCGTTGTGCTAAAACCTTAACATTGGCCATAACTTTTTAAATATTGAAGATAGCACCTTGATATTTAGCATGCATGTGTATCTCATGGAGCTGCACATTTTGAGTGGTAAAATTTCAAGGTGAACATCATCCTTCAAGGTCTAGGGTTGAAAAAAAGTCAAGGGAAGTAATGAGCTTTAAATGGACAGTTATCTGACCTGCCCACGTAAATATTTTTGTTAAATAAATTAAAGCGGCACAGAAGGTGGCATTGTGTTTCTGACAAACACATTGTGGTGAAAGTTCAAGGTCAAGGTCATCCTTTACGGTCTATGGTAAAAAATACAGATTTAAGGGAAGTAATAAGCTTTAAAAAGGGAGAAAATTATTCAATATTGAACATAGCCACTTTATATATTTGGCATGCATGTGTATCTCATGGAGCTGCACATTTTGAGTGGTGAATCTACAGTCACGGTAGTGGCTTTTTATTATTTGCTACTTAAAATAGAGATATGTTACAGACAATTATTTTCAAGGGAAGTAATTTATATAATTATAAATCTCATATTATATATTTCCCTACCAAGAATTGAAGTTCATTTCACAGTTACTGTACAGATTTATTATTTTGATTATTTATAACCCAAATGATTTATTTGTCAAAGTTTTTTTTTAATGATATTATTATAATTTCTTTGATGTTCATTACATACCTGTGGACTTATGTCCATAGATACATGATCAACTCTGTTTATGAAAAAGAAAAAAACTCTGTCTATGATCTCTTTTAAACCACTGGCCTTGGTTTTCAGTGATGTCTGACATGGTCATAATTGACTGTGAGACCCTCCCCCCTCCCCTCCCCCCCAAGGGAATTTATAACTTTTAAAGGGAGATGATATCTATACCTGCCAAATAATAAATAGAAATTCAATATAAATTGAAATGTCATTTCAATGCGGAACAGTAGGGGGGCATTGTGTATCTGACAAACACATCTCTTGTTGGGTCACTAGGTCAAAGGTCAAGGTCACTGTGACCTCTAAAAAAAAAAGTAAAAAATAAAAAAATTCTGACAAGCCTTCGCAGCTTAGAGTGGCAACCGTTATGCAGTGCTCTTGTTTTATCCCTCACCAACAGGGATATGGGAATCGCGACCATCCGTCCATCCTGATTGTGTCCGGAGCATAACTTCATCATTGTAAAAGCCAGTTTCATTAGCTCGGCTGTTTTCGGAGAAAACCCGAGCCGAGGTATTGTCATAGCCAGCTTGTCGTGTCCGTCGTTGTCCGCCGTCCGCGTTGTGCTAAAACCTTCACATTTTGCTATAAAATCAAGGTGCTTCCACCTACAACTTTGAAACTTCATATGTAGCATCATTTTCAGGAGTTCTACATGCCACACCAATTTTTGGGTCTCTAGGTCAATGGTCAAGGTCACTGTGACCTCTAAAAAAAAAAAAAAATTCTGACAACCTTTCGCAGCCGAGCGTGGCACCCATTATGCAGTGCTCTTGTCAAACTTGCTACAAATTTTCCCCATCATAAGACGATGTGTCACCCTAATTTACCAGGTCCCTGGTCACATCCAATGTCAAGGTTACACTCATAGGTCAAATGTCTATGTGGTCAAATGTTTCCATCCGGAATTTCCATAGCATAACTTCATTTATTAAGCCATTTTCATTAAACTTGCTACAAATGTTCTCCATTGTTAGACGATGTATCACGCTAAACAACCAGGCACTACCTCCAAGGTCAAGGTCACACTTAGGTAAAGTGCATGGTACAATGTTTCCATCCTGTTCGTGTCCAGAAAATACTGTTGTCATTTATTAAGTGAATTTCATTTAACTTGGCACAAACGTTCCTCACCATTATACAATGTGTCGCATTTAACAGCCAGATCACTACGCCTCTCATGGCGTTCCAGTCTGACCTTGACCTTATCTAACCTTAGTACAACATGATTCAATACATGGGCTTATAATCACCAGCTTGCGGTATATGCTCAATAGACAAAAGAAAATTGTTTTAAATTAACTATCCATGCTTAATCAAAGCATGCCTGTCTCACACCTTTGAAAATAATATACAGGATGCTATGTACAATTATATTGTACTTGCTTTGTGTTTGCTTATATCGCTACTGTCATCTTCAATTCCACAGTTTTCTTTTAACTTGCAGGCATAACCTTATTATAATTGTACAGTTATTTCACACTTCGACAAATGATGAATGTCTGTGTTAATGGCAGTGAAACCTGATCAATAGAAAATCACATTGTTTTCCAAATCAATATTGGGACACTGAGATAATTCCAATTTATTTGTCACGATTTCAATGGAACTATGTGTGTTTGATCATGAAATTTCGCAGCTGACTGACCTCTTTCTTTGGAAAACCTAGAGCAGAAATAACTGTTAAATTAGTTTACCGGAAATTCTCCCATTGAGTTAATGAACATCAATATAGTCTCCCCATATAGGCAGCCTAGTGTAAGGCATGTATGTTAACCCTTTACCTCTTAGGTATGTATTATTACAATTGTAGCCCTTAGAAAGTTAAATTAAATTAAAGACATTTCAAGTTTGAAAGGCTTCATTTCCAACCCTAAGATACCGATAAGCAGCATATACATTGTTCAAGAGTTTAACTAACGAATTTTGCTGGGATAATGACGTCATTTCGTCAAAAAAATGACGTCATTTCACAGTAAACAATGAAAATTATCGATAATTCTCACTGATAATTTTCACTGTTTGAAACAGTGAAATTATCAGTTTTAATTCACTGATATTTCTCTATAAACCACCGGAAAGCATTAAATAAATTAGTGTCATGTAGCCTGGGATCAGCTATTGGTCATCCTGATGTATTTTTTGTCTAATGGAATTTTTTCTTGGAATATACAAATACCATAGATAGTAATCTGTATATTTATTTGACATGGTATTTTTTTGTAATTGTATATGGGCCGCATAAAAGGATTGATCCTAGTTATGTTCATGTTCTTTGGACAAGTACATACTTCTCAATTAAGCATGAGATGACCAATTTTAAGTTCATATTCATTCTTATGTTTCATAAGAAGACAATTGTTGCATAATAGCAAATGGCTGTATAGTAAATCATAGCACATGGTTGCACTGTGAATAATAACACATGGTTGCATTGTGAATAATAACACATGGTTGCATTTGTAAATGGTTACATAATCCAATTGATTTGTTTCATATAGCTTTGGGCAAATGGAATTTCACTTTGGGAATTGGTCTGTTTAATGGTCTCAAAAATGTGGCTTAAAAAAGGCCAGGCTATTTAATTGATACACAGTTTAAACAGGCTATAATGAAATATTATGTAAATCTGAGGTTTAATTGAAGAAGTCTGTGGTAACCATCTTGTCTGGGACTGTCCTCTTCTAATCAAATTAAGTACTGTTTCTACCCATGAAATTGGATTTAAGAATGTCTCGCTAAGCCTCATGCTTTTGGAGAGACAAATAAATTTTAGCTGAATCTATAATGTATTTTTATGCCCCCGAAGGAGGGCATATAGTGATCGGACAGCCCGTCCGTTTGTCTGTCTTTCCATCACACTTTGCGTTTAGGTTTCGAAAAATGCTCATAATGTCTATGTCCCATAACATATTTGGTATGCATGTGTATATGGACAAGGCCTTTCCATACGCTCACTAATGTTTACCCCCTTGACCTTGCAGTTAGGGTCCGCGTTTAGGTTTCAAAATCTGCGTTTAGGTGTCGAAAAATACTCACAACTTCTATGTCGCTTAAGATGTAGCCTTCATATTTGGTATGCATGTGTATATGGACAAGGCCTTTCCATACACACTCAAATTTTGACCACTTTGACCTTGACCTTGAACTTTGGGTCCGCGTTTAGGTTTGGAAATCTGCATTTAGGTTTTGAAAAATGCTCCTAACTTCTATGTCACTTCAGATGCAATCTTCATATTTGGTATGCATGTGTATATATACAACGCCTTTCCATACGTACACAAATTTTGACCCCTTTTACCTTGACCTTGAAGTTAGGGTCCCCATTTACTTTTCAAAAAATGCTCATAACTTCTATGTTGCTTCAGATGTAACCTTCATATTTGGTATGCAAGTGTATATGGGCAAGGCCTTTCCATATGCACTCAATTTTGATCCCTTTGACCTTGACCTTGAACTTAGGGTTGGCCTTTAGGTTCCGAAATCTGCGTTTAGGTTTCACCTTCATATTTGGTATGCATGTGCATATGGACAAGGCCTTTCCATACGCACACAAATTTTGACCCCTTTGACTTTGACCTTGAACAAGGGCTATGCGTTTAGGTTTCGAAATCTGCGTTTAGGTTTCGAAAAATGCTCATAACTTCTATGTCGCTTCAGATGTTACCTTCATATTTGGTATGCATGTGCATATGGACACGGCCTTTTTTTGTCCCCTACCAGTTTCACCGGAGGGGACTTATGGTTTTTCGCTCTGTGCGTCTGTCTGTCTGTCTGTCACACTTTTCTGGATCCTGCGACAACTTTAAAAGTTCTTAATATTTTTTCATGAAACTTAAAACATTGATAGATGGCAATATGGACATTATGCACGTCATTTTATTTTGTTCCTATGTCAAAAGTTCTGGTTGCTATGGCAAAAAATAGACTATAAATACTGCTGAAAATGGTGGTTTTCTTGAACCTGCGATAACTTAAAAAGTTCTTCATATTTTTTCATGAAACTTAAAACATGGATAGATGGCAATATGGACATGATGCACGTCGTTTCATTTTGTTCCTATGTCAAAAATTCTGGTTGCTATGGCAACAAATAAAAATAAATTCTGACAATGGTGGTATTTCTGACAATGGTGGAGCTGGTAATAATTTTAATTATTTGCTATGTTTTTTGTGTGCACTTTACTCATTGTTTTGTATATAAAAACCCAATCAAAGTAATTTTACACATTGAAAACTTGGCTTATGAAATTCAATTAGATGAAAGAAGACATTTTAATGGAACATTATTGGATTACAGGTGCCTTAATTATCATGGCTCGTTCATTTTCTATTGATGTCCTCCTATATCATCCTGACATCAAACACAAACAATGTACTTGTTAATGTTTATGTGAACATAAACCTTCTTTACCAGATAAAATGTACAACAATCGCATTATGTGAAATGTTTGTTACTTGTTTTGTGGCACTTTTTTCTGGCATTCTGGTGTGCGTTTCCATTTATTTATCATCAGAGGAACCTAATGGAACGTAGCCAGTGAGGCTGAAAATGAGACTATTTTATGCCTCTGTGTTTCATACAGAAATGTTTGTTCCCTATCATTAAAACATGTGTGTCTACTCTGACAGGCATGTAATGATCAAGAATTATGGGAATCTGTTTTAAATATCAGACAATGACAGATATTTACTTCTGAAATATTTTGGTTACATGACACTAAGTTACATCTGCACATGTAAGGTTTGGTGATACATCCAATCTCCTAATAAATGATCATTGCAAATCATTAATGACCATGATTGGAACATAGTCATATTGGAATTGTTGATTAAAAAAAATTATAGCAAATTGAACTGACCTTGTAAATTTGTTTTCCGAAGTCAACATGAATATAAGAATCATAGACCAGCATGTGGATTTCCTAGAACATGCTCATGTTAAAACAATAGCATTCAAAACTTGCTCTGTTGAATGTATTGAATAGTCTTATTCTGGGGAAATGGAGCTTAATGCATATAATGTATGTAGGGTTCAGATTATTGGTTTCCACTTATATTGCCAAATAAAGTAGGGTAGGTAGGTTGGATAAACTTTTTGTTTGTGAACTTTTTTAATTATTGCCAATTTATTAAGAATATGCAATAACACACAGTGAAGCACAAAAACAATCAATTTGTGACAGTATTGTTTGCACACAGTTGGTGCTGTTTTTAATTCTTATGAATTAATAAGGTAATTATGCCAGTTTAAAAGGTTATAAATCATTAAATTTGACTACCATTTAATTCTGTCTCTATACACAATATACATATAAAATATGGCAACAATTAAGCAATACTGTCTGCTGTAAACAAAAACTGTTCATGATTAAATGAAAAGCTTACGATAAAAGCTAGGATAAAATTTGGTTAAGTCCAGATCATCGATAACAAAGGATTTAGCATTGTCTGAAATGGACATTGCAGACTAGATATGCAAACTCTTTTGGAGTGCTCACGATACTGAAGTAAAGAAGGCAGTAATAGCCTGGTCTACTAAGGCTCAAACTGAAGGAATGCCCATTTCTGGCCCCAATGTACAACACCAGGCGCTCAAATTTCTCAATATAGTTCATCCTGAAAACTAGTGGTTCACAAGTTGATTAAGTATCAAATATTGAGTCTAGTGCATAGCTGTCAGATGTGGATTATATCAACGTTTAATTGAGGGTAGAGTCTAATGACACAAACCTTGTTCAGGCAGAGAAAGGTTATCCTATGGAACCTGAGGCTCTCAGAGTCCTGATTTAGACTGCTTATACTCTCAAGTATGGCTTCAGTTAAAAGAGTGTTTAGTTTAATAAACTCATTGTTTAGTGTTAATAGAAACAGGATTTCACAGGAAATCACTCATGACTTTGATGTTATTGTGCAACTGATTATCTGTACATGTTTAAAAAAGTTTTCAGCATAATTAATAAATTTCCCAATTTGGATGAGGCAACGCAGCGTATTTTCCCAATATTACCTGAACCGGTACCATTCCCAAAGTGAGGAGGAAAAACACTGCATTGTCTACAGTAGTCCCTTTGCTATTTAAAGCATAATAACATTCTAAAAATGTCAATAATGTAGGGATGATCATTAAGTTCAAAATTTCAATCCACACATTTTTGCCTTGATTATAACACTATCCATGAAAGAACTTTGACACTAAAAGTTACTCTGTAGCTTGAAAACAACCCGAACCCCTTGAACATTTAAACACGCAACACAAAAAGTGCCATTTTCAACTTAGCCCGCCTGGTGTTTGTAAGCTATTTGTACTATTTGCTTTTATACTGTTGAAGAAATGCTTCCAAACTCTTTTAGAAATAATTTAACTCTTACTCTTGAAAAAATGTTACACCTTAAAGTGACTCTGTAGTTTAAACCCTCCTTCCCCCCCCCCCCCCACACACACCTTAAAAATGAAAAAAAGGAACACAAACAGTTTCATTATTGATAATTGGTGAATTCAACCTGGTTATAAGCTATTCTTACTGTTTCCCAAATATTGTTAACCTATACGCATGGTCTGCTTTCATCATTCTTACAGTCTGCTAAAACTAAAAGACTACTAAAAATTTTCTTAATAAATAACAAATAAATAGGTTGTATTGAGTCATGATGAAAAGAACTTTAACTTTTCAGTCCCAAGTAGCAATTCACTTTATTCTTAGCTTTTCAAGACTTTATTAGAATGACTCATATTGCTATATGGTTTGGGCACTCTATTATACTTGCCTAGGTGTGCTATGAGAGCACCTCCAAACTCCCGGGGCTGTTTCATAAACGATCGTACAACAATGTTAACTTACGAGAGAATTTTGTAACCTTAATAATGAACGAGCTAGCTCGCTTTGCTCGTCAAATATATACAGCGCTAGAGATGCCAACGTAAGTAATTAAGTACTGAAAATTTATAAACCTATGATATGGACTTTAGCAATTATGCATCTTCGAAAAATGTATCGTATCATAAATGTGTATTGCGATGTTTATTGAAACGGTCCCCTGTACTGTTTTCATCCACCTCTTTCCACTTGGCATTATCATCTAGGTGATGAAAAATTGGATCAACTTGAGGCAGAAGTGTGGTACTTGCTCTGCAGCTTGCAATCTTGTTCAGACGTGCATCCACAAGGAATATTTTCAGCAGGTCTAGTCTCTTTCTCTTCTTTCTTTGAGCCATCTCTTGTTTCTGATCTACCCCACAATGAAATTTTCTCTGATAAGTTAACTTCAGTTGAGTTCAACATTGTGTTTGCTTGGGTTGCTTCCTTGAAACCTTTAAATGATGGAATCGATCCCTTACTAAGCTCCTGGCTCGTTTGTAAAATTATTTACCTACTGACTGCGTACAGTGTTCCTAGTTTCTTCATTCTGTAGTCCACCTTACCATATTGTCTCTTAATCCTTATTTTGCCTGTTCACTGACAGGATTGTCCATCAGAAGGTCTCCTCATCAATCCCATAGTCCCTTCTCTGTCTGGCCAGACAGCCTTCACATGGGGCTGCATAAGAGCAATCAGCTTTTTCCTGTCCCACAAGTTATCAGCAGCCACGTATAGAACAGAGTTCAGGAGCTCCTGTGTAAAAGTCTTTTACACTACCAATCCTAGTCATGATCAGACACTGCAAGATACTTAATTGTAAACGTAGAGTAAATGTCGCTGATCAGCTGATTCCAGCTTGTATGAAGTCCATTGTAGAACTCTCTGATCTGAAAATGGGTAGCATCTTTCTCTATGGTTGGGTATAGAAGTGCACACAAAGTCAGTAAAACGTCACGAGGTCACCTTGAGGTAGAGAAACTATATCATTTCAATGACAAGGCTGGCCAAGCAATTTTTAATGAGGGTTCTGGCTCAAAAATGGCTAAAGTAATATGTCAAAACTGGAAGAGGAGGAATTCCCTGTAGCCTTTCCAGGGTTTGTTGTCGTTCTCAGTAGCCAACAACTTAATCCTTACGACTTAGATACTTATTTTCACGCGTTTGTAGTCCCTTAGAAAGTTACATTTAATTAAAGACCTTTTTTTCTAGATTTAAGTTTTAAAGGCATCATTTCCAATCCTTAGATACTGATGAGCAGCAAACAGCATAAAACCTGAACAGACTGTGAGTTACTCACAGGCTGTTCTGGTATAATGCTGTTTGCACAAAGCCATTTTTACTTTGCTTTTGAGAGGGGTAGGGTTAAGCAACATGTCATTAGTGCCTGTCCATCCACACAGGAATTTGTCCTGTCTACATCAATATCTTCCATGAAACTCTGTATCACTTGGTTCATCTCCATATCAACCTCCAAAACAGCATGACTTCTTTCATAGCGATGCTGAAACCCAGTGTTGAGTGCTTGCCACAAAAGATCTGCCCTGCGGATGGTTCCAAGTTGTACATACATGTGAGCCTTGTTCTGAGAAAACTGGGCTTAATGCATGTGCGTAGTGTCATCCCAGATTAGCCTGTGCAGTCCACACAGGCTAATCAGGGACAACACTTTCCGCCTAAACTTGATTGTCAGTAAGGAGGGACTTCCTGGAAACTAAAAATACCATAAAAGTGGAAAGTGTCGTCCCTGATTAGCCTATGTGGACTGCACAGGCTAATCTGGGACGACACTTAACGCACATGCGTTATGCCCAGTTTTCTCAGAACGTGACTCATGTGTATTTGCCAACAGCATTAAAAACTTTTTGTTGTGCCTTAATTTGTGCTGGGGCTTATGTGTGCATCTTCTTGTTGGTACATCAATGAGCGCACACTTAGTATGATATGACTTTTTATATTGTTGAACAGCAACTGACACTTCTTTACCTGTCTGTCCATACCTCTTTTTTCCTTCACTTAATTGTTTCCAGACATTTTCTAACTAAGTCTGAATGGTGCTCGAAGAAACACAGAACGCAGTGTCGTGTTTGTACTTGGCATAGATCTCTTTTGCAACTTTCTGTGCTGCTTTGGTTTTGGTCATTCTATCCTTGGCAATTATAAGGTTGTACCGTTTCATGCCTATGACACTCTGGATTTGAGGGAACTCTGGATTTGAGGGAATGTTTTAAGGGTTGGAGGGTGGAAGTTCTTGGAGGTAGAAGCCAATATGTGGCTCGTTCTGAGATTTTTGGTCAAAATGGGGTATATGGGCGAAATTGAGTTATTAACATTTTTAGAAGCCTCAATGTATAGTTAACACAGAAAAAGTATAGATTTTGCCATATTCTTCTTTTTAATGTTAAAAATATGACCGTAAAAATACCCATCAACACACGAAATTTGTCATTCTGTTCATTTATTTTCATGTCAATTGCATTATGGTTCAATAGATTTATAATTGCAGAGGAAAATCACTCACTCACTGTCCTTTTACAAGGACAAAACTTATAATATTAAATTAATGTAAATTTATAAGACCATTACGAAACAAATTTCGGTTACCATAGCAACCATTTGCAAAAAATTCAAAATAATTGATTTTTTTTTACAAAATCAGTTCAAAGCATTTCCTCACACCTTAAAATGCAAGAAAGTAATATACATATATCAAAGAACTGTTACTTAATACACGAATCAATTAATTGTATACATGTTCTATCTATTAATTTGTTCTATTGATCACAGACTCTAACCGAAATTGAATTACATAGAATACACTTGCTAAGATTTAATATGCGAATAATATGACGTATTAAAATTGAAAATTCTTCTTTAAACTGTTCCAATAACAATTATATTTTACATGAGACATTGTTCATTAATTAAAGACTTTTAAAGTAATACATGATATACACATAATTATTTTGTTGTAACCATGGCAACAGTATACAATATGAATATCAGTTATAATTACCATCTTCTACATTAAACATAGCAATAATACTACACTCTTTAGTTATCAAATGCAATCAACAATTTCTTACTGTTACATTTATACTATATTACATACTGCATGAAAAATAGAGCCAAGGCTAAGAGACTTAACATAAATATTTACATTAAATTAATGTTTTCAGTTTATATACACAACTATTAAATTTTAAATTCAATTATATTACTTGTCACACTGCATTATATTTCATTTCACCTGGTATTGAGTCATTGTAAGAGTTTTACAAAAACATACTAATGTTGTTGAAGTTGACAATGAGGTATGGTCAGGTTTCCATGGTTACCATACATTATATACATAAACAACATGAACAATCTAAAACAGGGGAACTATTTTAAAATCATTGTTATTTCGTCGGCTTCGGTACATCTGGCCGTGGACAGGTACTGGCACATAATGAGTTACAGAGTGGCGCGATTTCGTCATGAAGGTACCACTGGCATTCTGCAGACAAGCCAAGTGGCTCCAGTTGGGGAGGCATTCCATTCAGAACGAAAGAATCTTTCTTCAGGATCTTCACAGCCTCCTCAGCATCCGAAGCATATCGCCTCACATACACTATGCCTGGCTTGTCAGAGGTCATTTCTGAATTTTAAACAAATACACAAACTTAGATTTCATGTTATAAATTTAGAAACTGGAACCTAACTATAATGCTGTTAAATTATTTTATAATTTTTTAGAAAATATGTATGTTTTATTATCTTTTTCATGTTATATAATTGCTTTTGAAATAAAAATAACAATCGAACAACACATGACTGCCTGTACTGAACTTTTTTATCTAAGCGTTTTTCTGATATCATTGTGTACAAACAGTGTATTGACTTATACCTGTAGCATGAAATGTTTTAAATATGTGGAAAAATAACAATAAATGAAAACCTGAAGTGGTGGTATGACAGCAGATTTGGTATTGGCTTGAATACTGGTTTCAAGAATTCTGTCCAGTTGTAAAACTGGACAGGATTCTCCGGATCTTGAACAAGGTGGGGAATGTTGTGCCCATTGCGGGATGATAGCCTGACTGTCTCCACAACATCTTCCAAGGTGTTGACAGTGGTGTTCCTCCAACGCACCTTTAAGTATATGAAAGCAAAATTTAATGTATTGCCTACAACAACATTTCTTAACCACAGGAGGGAAGCCCATTTTTTTTTTTTTTATATATGCTATTAAATAAAAAAAATATGGGCTTCCCTCCTGTGTTCTTAACACTACTTTCCATATAATGGTGCTGCATTTTCTAATTTAATTTGTTTCTCTTCTTCTGTGATGTTACCAGACTTTGTAATGTTTTCTACATGTTTTTGACATTTTAAACACAGATCAGTGGCAGGCTTCATCACCAACAAATATGGACACTGTTCTAACCATATTTTCCTATAAGTGGAAGGCCCCACTTGTTTCTGGCCAGTTCGGTCAAGTGCACCACAATACAATTCATATATATCACTTTTGTTTTTGTCTGATGGAAGGAGGATACACTTTTCATTGGCCTGTGGTGTTCGTCCAGGTAGTGGCATTCCATTTTGGCTACTATAATTTTCAAGAAATGTTTTTACCATCTGGACTTCTTGTAACTTGAGTGTGTGTTTAGGCAGTTTCTTGTTATTTCCATGTACTCTGGCTTCAAGACTGTTTACATCAATGGAGCTACCAATCGAAATAATTGTGTTTTTAGACACACCATGAGCGAAAGCAAATGTATTGCGACAAACTACTTGCCCAGCAAAGTAAAAATTCTGCCTTTGCCGTTTTCTATCCACTGCTTTTCTTTTTAATCCAACTGTTACTGGACCACTCTGCGTATGATTGAAAATTTGGTATTTTACAATCAAATCTAGTTCCTGTTTTGATTTTTCCAAACAAGAAAGCCTGTACGAAATAAGAGTACCCCAGTTTACAACTGAGCTGCATGGTTTGTTTGAGTACAGACGGGTA
The DNA here is from genome assembly GCF_020536995.1 of Dreissena polymorpha. Taxonomy (NCBI): domain Eukaryota; kingdom Metazoa; phylum Mollusca; class Bivalvia; order Myida; family Dreissenidae; genus Dreissena; species Dreissena polymorpha. Next base: position 42,858,370 of record NC_068367.1, read on the forward strand.
CAACCACAGCCATTTATTTTAAAAGATTGTTGCTTTATGCCTTCTGTATCTAAATAATTACTTTCATTCAAAGAGTTAACATTTTCGTTGCAATCATTATCAATATCAGAACAAGAGTCACAATCATCAGAACCGTCATTTTCATTATTGTCAAAGTACAGTTCACCAACTAATTCTAACTCTTCGTGAAAGTCTGGGTCTTGATGGCAGGTAAGTTCAGGCGGTACAGTGCTACAACTAGCACATGATAATTGACTGTCTGCCATTTCAAAAGATTAATATTTGACCGAAAATTCTACATTTTGTGTTAATGTAAACAAACAAATGTCAAAGAAGGACACGGTAGCCATTTTGTTCGTTTTCGTTTCCGGTTTGTTTAATTGTCAGGTTTTCCATTAATTTTTTAACATTTAAAATCAGGTCACATGAAACAGTCTCGCGTTTCAAAAACTAACACTTACCTTTATCGAAAACCAGTAAAATCCACACTGAAACGATACATATATTATCGAAATGTGTATCGATAATCGTCCAAGGTTGAAATTTTATCAATTACTGAATGGCCTAGGAATGTAAAAGGGGAGTAATCCATATAAAAGAAATTGTTGATAGGTCAAACGCAACCAATTCATTTTGAATTTACATCGTTAAAACCTGGGTCAGTTGAAATTAATGTTGTTTAAATACTTTTCACGCTAACATTGGACAAACTAGAGTAAATTGATCTGAATTTCGTCGCAAATTGCACGACGTCATTTCAAACGTCGTTTTCTCGGAATGAGGCTTGCCGAATTAGACCCAAAAGTCTCAGAACACGCCACATATCAGCATTATAGATAGTTTCACTAGATCTAATTTTTGACATGTAAATGTGTTTTATAACTTTGGAACTTTGCAATATTTGACTGGTGGAGAAAATGGTTCTCTAAAGATTTTATCTTATGTAATGATGAAAGGGGAAAAGTGGAAAATAAACAACATTATGATTCAGATTTTTGGTGCGTGGGGGGGTAGCATCTTAAAAAAGGAATCAACTTCCAATACAAAATATCTCCTAAATGAGCCAATGCACCAGCCCTCAAGTGGGTGTAATCATTTTCTTTTATTTTAATTTTATGTCATTTATCCCCCCTGCCTTATTCATTCTGAAGGTTATTTTTCCTTGACATTGAACTTATTTTGGACTAAGACTTCTTCAAACTATGAATTGATACTGACTATATATATATGCTTCCACTCTGGACATCAGCATTTATTGAACACAGCATACTGTTGTCTTTGTTTTATAGAGATTACTTGTTTGTACCTCATATCATGTGAGCTAAAGATAAAATAAGCCTGTAAAACTGTAATGATTAATGCCACTTAATTGGGTTCAAGCAGTTCTTACATACTTCATACAAGAAAAGAACGTAAGTCTTAATGACAGTTAAACCTGATTGAAAATCAAAATGCTTTCCTAATCAGTATCTGGGGAAACTGAGGTAATTCTAAATAATTTGTCAGGATTTCTAAAGAACTATGTGTGTGTGATTGTGAAATTTCACAGCAGACTGACCCCTTTCTGTGAAAATTCTTCTGCAGGAACTACTGTTTTATAAGTTCAGGGAAATTCACCAATTAAGATAATGATCTTTAATATATCTCATCCATTAGAGGCAGCTTGGTGTTAGTAGTATATCGTACGATTCACTTATTTCGAGCATAACCTAATTTCGATCACTTTGTTATCCCCCGCCAGAGGCGGAGGGATATTGTTTTGGCGTTGTCCGTCCGTCCGGCTGTCCGTCCGTTCTCACGAATGATACATTGTGCAACTTTTTTTATGCCTAGATATACATTGTGTGTCTTAATTTCATTGTGCGACTAGTCGCACAATACATTTGCCCAAAGTTCGTCAAAATGTGTCTTGTGCAACTTTAAACCTATCTGGAGAAGTCGCACAACGTTTTTGTCCAAAATGTGTCCAAAGGATGTCCATGTAAAACTGTCTATGCGATGGACGAGACCGTAACTTTTATTTTTGCAAGTGTCCGTGAAAGTTTGAGCGTCTATATTTGAGGCAATCAGAAGCCTGTTTATAAAAAAAGACGAGCCAATGAACACCAGGCTTTCTAATCGACGCATGCGCGTGCACCTGTGTTCTCCCGCGTGATGGACATGTGGCTTTTGTGTGTAGTGGGACTGTTTTCAACGTCGCAGAAACCAACATAACGGATTTATATTTTATAGAACCATATGTGAGGTAAGTTTCGTATGTTTTCTTTCTATATGTATAATCCATTTAGATGTTTTCTTTTTGTGAATGACTTATAGCACCCAGTTTAAGCAATGCAGGCTGTCAAGCGGTCATACTTTTTCCTACTTTTTCCTACTATTTCCTACTTTTTCATCAGGATCCTACTTTTTCCTATTTTTTTACCAAATCTTCCTACTATTCCTACTTTTTCATTTTCAATGGAGAATATTTTTTTTTTAAAGAGTTTACTTAGTAAACTTGCAGGATGAATGAATCTATGGCATGACTGTATCCCTGTTAATGTGCATTCATCTAGATGAGACCTGACAACCCATGCTGACTGTCTGCTAGCACCTCTTCAGGAGCATAAATATTTATTTCTTATGTAACTTTTAAAATTATTGACAAGTTTTTTTTGAAGTAACAATAGTGCCTTGTTTACTTCCTTAGCATTTGTACACTGCAGACTTCACTACCTTACACAGTTCCCAGTGATGCAAGAGCTGAGGGAACCCATTGTTTATTCCAGTTTTATTTTGTTTCCATTGACAACAATTTGACCAAACCTTATGCATGTTTACATGATATTGCTGTTTGGAATGTAGAGATATAGAGATACATGTATTGTATGAGTGGTTATGTAATATGGAATTTATTACACAAGTTATTGGAAAAAAGATAAAACTGATGCTTTGCCGAGTTTTCATCATTTACAAATATAATGTAATAAATTCTGTATTACATGACAACAGATATGATGTTCTATTGATATCATAGGTACATCATGTTTAGTAATTAAAGATAAATGCACAGAGCCTAAATGCCCTGATACATTTTTATGCTCCCGGTAGGGTGGCATATTGCAGTATTACTGTCAGTCCGTTTGTCTGTCTGTCTGTGTGTGTGTGTCCATCCGAAAACTTTAATATGGGCCATAACTTTTGCAATATTGAAGATAGCAACTTGATATTTGGCATGCATGTGTATCTCATGAAGCTGCACATTTTGAGTGGTGAAAGGTGAAGGTCATCCTTCAAGGTCAAAAGTTAAAAAATACAATCCAAGGGAAGTAATAAGCTTTAAAAGGGAGATAATTTCTAAACCTACCAAATGATATATTGAAATTTTATTTCAAAGCTGCGAAATAGTGGGCATTGTGTTGCAGGTCGGGCTACCGTAACCTCGTGAAGAGGCCAGTAGGACCTGTAAATAAACTCTGAAACACACACACGGGCATTGTGTTTCGGACAAACACAATTCTTGTCTAATGATGCCATAGCTAGTGAGGTACCTTGAAAGTGAGGTAACTTCAAGGTGTTAAAGCGAAGTATTAAAATTATTAAACGGCATTATTACACTCCCGCAAAGTCATCAATAATGTAAAAGCCATTATTTGAAACTGGAATAAACAATGTAGTGCAACTGTTTCATTGCCCAGTCAATGCTGTCATAAAAGATGTCAGGTGATAAGGTCCTATCTCCAGTTGCATAATCTGCTCTGCAATGACCAGTCATTTTGAATGTAACTTAAGTCATTATAACTGCACCCTATTGTCAATTTAAAGGTTTCACAATGTAGCTGTAGCAGAGCATTTACACTGCTTTATATACTAGTATTAATCTTGTACAACAAGTTGGTGTATCACTAAATAAATTTGGTCTTCTGCTTAAGGATATAACATGCACAATATAATTACCATTTTTATATCGATACACAGAAGACCTCTAACCACTTATTTGATGATACACCAAAATGAACAGCATCTAATTACATGTATACTTCTTTATCAGGGTAGCTTTGCTTGAAACTTAATTATCATAGATACACTATAAGTGCTAAAATTCCTAGTGGTAAAACAAAGTTTAACCCTTCATGGATGGAGAAGTTGGACAACAGTGGAAAACACTGGGATCATGGTGCAAGAGAGATACCGGCAATGAGTTTGCAGGATATTGTACTGTCTGAATGAAGTCCATCTTGTAGTAATTCTGGTGCTAATCAACTTATAAGTCATGCAGATGGATAAAAACACAAGGAAAACATGAAATACATGCATGATAATTCACAAAAGCGTTTGTTTGGAAGTGCCCAAAAGCCAAGCAGCTCTCAGGGTTGTGGGGATAAATCTATCTGTATGCAAGTCACATCACACAAGGAACAGGTACAAAAGGCTGAAATCTTCTGGGCCCTTAAGGTAGCTTCAAGTGGGTATCCATACAGAACATGTGATGGCACTCCTGCTCTGTTTCAAGCTATGTTTCCTGGACCTGTGTCTAAAAAATAAGTATTATGTATTCCTACTTTTGAGGGAAAAGTTCCTACTTTTTCCTACTTTTTTCCTACTTTTCTTGCAAAAGTAGTTCCTATTTTTTCCTACTTTTTGAAAAAAGGTCACTTGACAGCCTGAGCAATGAAAACAGGAATAAATAAGGTCATTTTGAAATGTTTTATTGGCCACACAGTGATCGGGAAATGCAATATTTAATTTGTGTCTCATTTTTTACATCCAATATGCCATAAGCACAACTAATTTTAAAAGAGTAAACGCACATTGCTTTCAATAGTTGTTAATAATTTCGCTGTTTTTTCACGTGCACCTGCTCGTCGTTAGCAACGTTAAAAAGACGCCGCCATTTTGTTTGTAAACAACTTTGCTGCAGCAAATTTTTTTTATAAGTAAAGCGGCGTTGTGGGGCAGCAGCCACCATAATGAGATTTTAATTAGATTAGACAAACTGTAAATGCCGAACTGGTCAAACCCGAATGCCAAAGTGGCATTTAATTACGATGCCGAAGTAACCAGGTGCCGAAGAAACTAGCTATCTGTCAATTGTAAGCATTACCAGTGTGTCTTAAAATGTGGCTTTTCCAGGAAAACCATGTGTTGGCTGACTACATGTTTAAATTTTACATCTTACGAGCAAATAAATGTGTATTGCTCAAGCAAAAACGTTGATCATTACACTGTTTTCAGTGAAACATATGATAGGATTTTTAACCAGGTTTTCCGAAGGAAAAAACTGGTTATTAGATTGGCGAATGCGGGCGGGCTGGCTGGCGGGCTGGCTGGCTGGCTGGCTGGCGGGCTGGCGGGCTGGCGGAATAAGCTTGTCCGGGCCATAACTATGTCGTTCATTGTCAGATTTTAAAATCATTTGGCACATTTGTTCACCATCATTGGACGGTGTGTCGCGCGAAATAATTACGTCGATATCTCAAAGATCAAGGTCACACTTTGAGTTCAAAGGTCAAAAATGGCCATAAATGAGCTTGTCCGAGCCATAACTATGTCGTTCATCGTCAGATTTTAAAATCATTTGGCACATTTGTTCACCATCATTGGACGGTGTGTCGCGCGAAATAATTACGTCGATATCTCCAAGGTCAAGGTCACACTTTGAGTTCAAAGGTCAAAAATGGCCATAAATGAGCTTGTCCTGGCCATAACTATGTCATTCATTGTGAGATTTTAAAATCATTTGGCACATTTGTTCACCATTATGGGACGGTGTGTCCCACAAAAGAATCACGTCAATATCTCCAATGTCAAGGTCGCCACGACTAAAAATAGATTTAAAAAAAAAAAAAAACTTACAAAGGGGGTTAATTTTTTTTGGTCATTTCAAAAGTTCAGTTTGAGTTTTCTCCCTTTATCAGATTTTTTTTTCACAATGAAAACCTGGTTTTGTGACAATTTTGTCCCTTGTCTTATTTTCTTTAAAAGATGCATTGGCGATTATAAAGATTGCATAAAATGTGAAGTTGGATATCTTTTATTTGAACAACATTAATTGAACATAAAGCTAAAACAATTTCCCCTTTTTCTTGAAAACAATGTTAAATTCCCCTACATGAGGGCCCCCGTCCCTTGAAATGTTATTAGGGTCGTGTAATGATATCTAGGTTAAGTTTAAATCTGGGTAAAGTTTGTCACCAGATGAACTATTAAAATAATATGAGTTTATAAAACAAGAGAAACAGAACTGTTTAGTTTTCTTTGACAGCTGTTCATTTTGTTTTTATGTGAGTAGCTGGTGCATTGCTGCTATATAATTTGCAGTTGAAAGTTATTACTAAAATAAATATACATGTAAATATAAATTTTACATTCAACACAAACACACAATGTACTTGCATGAACATTTTGTTTGTAAATAATTCTGAGGTAAATGCAGAGCCAAATTTACAGCTTTGATGGTCGACCAATGCAAATACTAGAAGAGAAAATATTATAGTTATTGTGTTTATAAAATGTTTAACTTTTATTGGAATATTCAATGCTGGTCTAAGTTTTGTGCATTTTCACACTATGATCAATGTAAAAAATTAAGATGGTGCAAATTGATAAATAAAAGACTGAGTGAACTGTAATTTTTCCTAAGGATATAAAATTATCAGTTGGAAAGTAAAGCAGTCTTGTTGCTTTCTACAAATCAACATGTGTGGATAATACCACAGGATTGCAAATACAAACAATTCTTTCAAACTACTGATATTGAGCTGATTTTTAGCTCGGCTGTTTTTGGAGAAATACCGAGGTATTGTCATAGCCAGCTCTTCGTCCGCCGTCTGCCGTCCGCGTCGTGCTAAAACCTTGACAATTGTCTCTAAAGTCAAAGTGCTTCAACCTAAAACTTTGAAACTTCATTTGTAGGTGCACCTTTAGGAGTTCTATACGCAACACCCATTTTTGGGGTCACTAGGTCAGAGGTCAAGGTCACTGTGACCTCTAAAAAAACAATTCTGACAATCTTTTATTCAAAACTGCACTCGCAGCCGAGCGTTGGCACCCGTTATGCGGTGCTCTTGTTTTAATTCCAGTGGTATGGGTAGTTTTACATTCTCTTGAAAAACGCCCTGAAATACTTTTATTGTGGGATTGTTTATTCGTTATGTATTTGGTTTGTGCGTTTGGGTAGAGCCACCAACCTTCAGTAACTTCCCAAATTTTAGGGTAGGAGTGTCCCGCTGAGACTTCCGAAATGTGACCCAACTCTGATAAAATAGACCCATTTTGATACAAGATTTTTTTTAAAGCAGACCCATTTGTATACGACACTGTTGAGAAAGTGGACCCATTTCAATACAAGAATTGTGATAAACTGGACCCATTTCAGTACTAGAATTTGATAAAGTGGTCACATTTCATTCTAGAATTTTAATCTCTATCATATCAATATTGTATACTTATTGAATTATGCAAATATTTATGTTGTTTTGATATATTATAAAGAGCGTTCTTACGTATGACTGGAAATTAATTGTTTTCTTAATTTGCTTTCATAGCCTGTGATAACGATTTCATGATTCCACACATAATCAAAATTTTCTACAAAAAATATATAATTATCCATGATGTCACCATGGCAGAGTATTATTCCGTGTACACATGTAGCACAAAGTCGGTTATTTTGACAGTCGTCAAATTCCAACACAATTTTCATAAATCATTTGCAGTAACTGCACTTTTCCCGGCACTTTTGGATTATGTAACGATTTCGTCACTTAATTATGACGTATGTTAATATATGACGTCACAGTATCATCTTGTTCGATCAAGCAACATATAAAAACAGTCATGTTTCTGCATCTTTCTCGCTACTGATTGATACCCATTTATGTACAAGAATGACATTTATCATTCCCATTTTGATACTGATACTTTCAAATCTATATGCATTTATATACAAGCAAATTTCTGATTTCATTACCCATATCTATACTTAGATGCTCAAAACCATACCCATATTTATAATTTTAGTCGAAAAACACACCCCAAAAAATCGGCACACCCCTGTATACCGTATATAGGAAGTTAACCCCCTGGGTCTGGAGTGCAACTAATTACATTCAGAGTTATTCATTATTCAAATATTGAAGGGAGGTATATAGGAGTTGGCTTTAGATTGTCCGTGTTAAGTTTCCAAATTATAAATTGGCGTCTGATATTATTTTACACTTATACTTGATTTCAACAATAACTTGATGATCAGTACAGTTACACACGTTATGGACATGACAGTTACTTAGATTATTAAAATTAAAGTCACACAATTTATGGACATGACAGTCACTTAGGTTATGGACGTTAAAGTCACACGTCACACCTGCGTTATGGACATGACAGTTGGCCAGTTTAATAAAATTAAAGTCACACAATTAATGGACATAATAGTCACTTAGGTTATGGACGTTAAAGTCACACACGTTATGGACATGGCAGTTTAATAAAATTAAAGTCACACAATTTATGGACATGACAGTCACACAACTTACGGACATTACAGTTACTTAGATTATTAACATTAAAGTCACAAAATTTATGGACATTACAGTCACTTAGGTTATGGACGTTAAAGTCATACAAGTTATAGACATAACAGTTACTTAGTTTAATAAAATTTAAGTCACACAATTTATGGACATGACAGTCACTTAGATTATGGACAATTAAGTCACACAACTTATGGACATTACAGTGACACAACTTACGGTCATGACAGTTACTTAAATTATTAACATTAAAGTCACACAATTTATTGACATGACAGTCCCTTAGGTTATGGACAATTAAGTCACACAACTTACAGACATTACAGTGACACAACTTACGATCATTACAGTTACTTAGATTATTAACATTAAAGTCACACAATTTATGGACATGACAGTCCCTTAGGTTATGGACAATTAAGTCACACAACTTACGGACATTACAGTGACACAACTTACGGTCATTACAGTTACTTAGATTATTAACATTAAAGTCACACAATTTATGGACATGACAGTCACTTAGGTTATGGATGTTAAAGTCACACAAATTATGGACATGCCAGTTACATAGTTTAATAGAATTAAAGTCCCACAATTTATGGTCATGACAGCCACTTAGGTTATGGACAATTAAGTCACACAACTTACGGACATTACAGTCACACAAGTTAGGGACATATCAGTTACTAAGTTTATTAATATTAAAGTCACACAATTTATGGACATGACAGTCCCTTAGGTTATGGACAATCAAGTCACACAACTTATGGACATTACAGTGACACAACTTACGGTCATTACAGTTACTTAGATTTTTAACATTAAAGTCACACAATTTATGGACATGACAGTCACTTAGGTGATGGACGTTAAAGTCACACAAATTATGGACATGCCAGTTACATAGTTTAATAAAGTTAAAGTCACACAATTTATGGACATGACAGCCACTTAGGTTATGGACAATTTAGTCACACAACTTACGGACATTACAGTCACACAAGTTAGGGACATGTCAGTTACTTAGTTTATTAATATTAAAGTTACACAATTTATGGACACGACAGTCACTTATGTTATGGACTTTAAAGTCACACAAGTTATCGACATGACAGTTTCATAGTTTAAAAATTAAAGTCACGCAATTTATGGACATGACAGTCACTTATGTTATGGACAAATAAGTACCACAACTTATGGACATGACAGTCACACAAGTTATGGACTTTCCAGTTAATTAGATTATTAATATTAAAGTCACGCAATTTATGGACATGACAGTCACTTATGTTATGGACAATTAAGTCACACAACTTACAGACATGACAGTCACACAATTTTATGGACATGACAGTTACTTAGATTATTGACATTAAAGTCTCACAATTTATGGACTTGGCAGTCACTAAGGTTATGGACAGTTAAGTCACACAACTTTTGGACATTATAGTCACACAAGTTATGGACATGACAGTTGCTAGATTGTTATTAAAGACACATTAGCAATAGGGATAAAAAATACACTAGTGATGTAGTTCATATACACAAATCATGCCTATTAATGACACAAAAAGTCATATAATCAAATATAAAAAAAAATCATTTCAGTGGCTTTACAGAAACAACCAAAGAACTTGGAGGCCTTCTTAAATGATGTTCAGTATTACAAACTGACTAAAATAAATTGAAAATCCACAACATTTACTGCAAAGTAACACGTTTTTAAACTATTCATTTTTCTTTGATTTCAATTCAAAATGTGTGTACAAACATATTAACAATTTTGGTTTTACCTTTACGCATAATGTTTGTGTATGTGATTATTTTCACCTTTTCTGTGTTTTTGATTTTATAATTCATTAGTCTGCACATCATTGACCGAAACGCTGGCATTTTATTATTTTTTGTTAATAATTTTATCCCTTCAAATCAGAATGTAGGTCAAGATACATCACCAACAGCCAGTAAATAGGTGTGCTCATCATCAGGTCAAGCTACATCGCCCACAGCTGGTCAAGAGGTGTGCTCATCAGGAGGTCAAGATTCATCACCCACAGCCAGTCAAGAGGTTCGGTCTTCAGCACGTAAAGAAACATCACCCACAGTCAGTCAAGAGGTTTGGCCATCAGAACGTCAAGATACATTACCCACAGCCAGTCAAGAGGTTTGCTCATCGGCAGGTCAAGATACATCACCCACAGCTAGTCAAGAGGTTTGGCCATCAGCACATAAAGATACATCCCCTACAGCCAGTCAAGAGGTTTGCTCATCAGAACGTCAAGATACATCACACACAGTCAGTCAGGAGGTGAACCTTAGGAAACAACTGCAACATTGAGCCAGGTAAAGATTATATCTTGTACTTTGTGGGTTTGGAACTCATTTAAATTTAACAGTGGATTATTATGCTCGGATCGAAGGATCGGGGGTATATTGTTTTTCGCCTGTCTGTCTGTCATTCTGTTGAAAACTTTAACCTTGGTTAAACTTTTGCAATAATGAATAACTTTTGTAATATTGAAGATAACAACTTGATCAAATATATGGCTTCAAAGCGTCGTTGAAACTTTAACCTTGGTCATATCTTTTGAAATATTGAAGATGGCAACTTGATATTTGGCATGCATGTGTATCTCATAGAGCTGCACATTTTGAGTGATGAAAGGTCAAGGTCATCCTTCCAGGTCAAATGTCAAATATATGGCCTCAAAGCGGCGCAATAGGGGTCATTGTGTTTCTGACAAACACATCTTTTGTTAACCAGGTTTTCCGAAGGAAAAAAACTGGTTATTAGATTGGCGAATGCGGGCGGGCTGGCTGGCTGGCTGGCTGGCTGGCGGGCTGGCGGGCTGGCGGGCGGGCGGAACAAGCTTGTCCGGGCCATAACTATGTCGTTCATTGTCAGATTTTAAAATCATTTGGCACATTTGTTCACCATCATTGGACGGTGTGTCGCGCGAAATAATTACATCGATATCTCCAAGGTCAAGGTCACACTTTGAGTTCAAAGGTCAAAAATTGCCATAAATGAGCTTGTCCTGGCCATAACTATGTCATTCATTGTGAGATTTTAAAATCATTTAGCACATTTGTTCACCATCATGGAACGGTGTGTCGCACGAAATAATCACGTCAATATCTCCAATGTCAAGGTCGCCACGACTAAAAATAGATTTAAAAAAAAATAAAAAAATTACAAAGGGGGTTAATTTTGTTTGTTCATTTCAAAAGTTCATTTTGAGTTTTCTCCCTTTATCAGATTTTTTTTCACAATGAAAACCTGGTTTTGTTACAATTTTGTCCCTTGTTTATTTTATTTTTTTAAGCACAATACACAATTTCTTAGACTTTTGAATGCAGGAACTTTTCTTTTAAGCCAGAATGACTTTTCACCTTCCCATATTAAATGAATTACACAATAACAAGCCTTCCTATCAGCCCAAAAAGTAATAAGAACCAAAGTGCAGTTCATTAAACAATGATTGATGATTGCAATTTCTGATCATAATATTATTTTCAGGTGATAAACTTGAAACCAAACAAGCTACAATGGCTGTGTAGCCACCTGGGTCATACAACGAGAGTGCGCTTGGACCACTACAGGCAAATGTCTGGCTTCATTGAAAGAGTAAAAAATCAGCAAAGTATTGCTGATGCAAGACATGGACCTTACAGAAAAGTTTGTAGGAAAGAGCCTTGATGAAATTGGGAGCATTCCTTTTGAAGGTATTTTTGATGATTTTTAGCTCTGCTGTTTTCGGAGAAAACCCAAGTTATTGTCACAGCCACTCGTTGTTCGGCGTCTGCTGTCTACCATCCGCCTGGTGCTAAAACCTTGACAATTTGCTCTATTATCAAAGTGCTTCCACCTACAACTTTAAAACTTCATATTTAGATGCACCTTGCTGAGTTTTACATGTCACACCCATTTTTGGGTCACAAGGTCAAAGGTCAAGGTCACTGTGACCTTCAAAAAATTTAAAATCTGACAAGCTTTCATTTATTCAATACTGCATCCGCAGCCGAGCGTTGGCACCCGTTATGCGGTGATCTTGTTTTAATCAATTATAATTAAATTAGATTCAGTGTTCTAATGGTATAAAAATTATAAACTAAAAGCACATTTAACTATTTATATAATGATTGAATAATAAAAGTTTTGTAAGTACCAGATTTAGCAGTTAAATGCAAAATGTTAATGTTTTTCTAGGACAACACATGTATGTGTATATTTTTCTTTCATAAATGTCTTATATCTAATATATATATATATATATACATTTTCTTAGCACTGATTTTGACTATTTGTTGATGATTAAGTGATTTGATATTGGTCTCAACTGTTATTTTTCCGAGGGCAGTCGTATTCGCCCAAGGCAGAGGGCCAATAAGACTGACCCGAGGACAAATAACAGGGCCAATATCAAACACTTACTTTTTAAAGATGTTATTTAAATATCTACATGTATGTATAACATTTCACATTTACTTTCTTATTTAATACTAGAATAGATTCAGACTGACTTAAAACAAAATGGCATTTCCCGGAGTTTCTTGCTGAAATCTATATTATTGTTTGGACCTACCTTATCAGTCAATCAAATTATTAAATTTGCAGGCTGTATATATCTATATCCCTTTTCAACCCATAGTGGCCATGCTATAATGTAGACTGTTGTTTTATTGTACATGGCAGATGCTTGATTATGAAATTGATGAAAATCCAATAAATATGTAGGTGCATTTACTGTTAATAGTACACATTGTAAACAGTTGATGAATGTTTTCAGACATTTTAACATCTGGTCCAGAGACATGTAATGAAAATAGAGCAGAAAGTCAAGCAGAAGTCGATGCTGAGCACACAAGTCTTGAATGTCAAGCAGAAGTCGATGCTGAGCACACAAGTCTTGATGCCCCAGATGGATATGGGTATGTTAAATTAAAAAAAATTGAAACAATGTACTTTAATATCCCAATTGGAGATCAATGTTTTTTTAGCTGAGTTGCGCTTTCCAGTGTTTTTACTTTTCTTACTTTTTCGAATGGCTTTCTAAGATCTCAGTACTACTTTTCAGCGCACCTGATTACAAAATGCTCATTGTGAGCATAGAGAAAACTCATTTTCTGATAGAGCAAGAACTAGGGCTTAGATATTTGATGTGAATCTTGTCTATCAGACAATAGGTTGCGTTTTGGTAATGTTTTGGAAATTTATGCTGAACAAGCTCATCTGAGAAGACCAAAATAGCAGAATCCTTGGTGTCCTTTTGATTTAATTATCGCCACTGTAGTGTGTGTTGTCAGAAATAAGGACTATACATTTTGTAATAAGTTTTGAATTAGTGTTGCTTGCTTCTATTTGAATAATATTCTTTGTAACTTTTTCAGAAGCATGGACGAAGATGACCACACTATATCAAATGGGGATGAAGAGGAATTTGAGGGAAAGAGAAAAAGGAAGCCCCCCCAAAAAGGCTGCAAACGTCAGAAATTCACAGAGGTAGAAACGGAGGAAATAAAAACTTACTTTGGTGAATATCTAAAAAGTGGAATTTGTCCGCGGAAACAGCAGGTTGAAGATGCCAAACAGAAAAGTCGTAAGAAAACTGGGCAAATATGGAAAAGGTCAAACGACAAGATAATTAAGAATAATTAGTGCAATGAATCATAAGAAAAAATAAAAACATGTTGTTTACTACCGGTACTCGGATGGAACATTATAAGAATACCTTCGAGGGACATTGAAAAGTTCATGCAACAGTGACTTGGCAAATATGGGTGATGTTTGTATGCAAGTGGTAATTTTTGTGTGTGCATTTTATTTGTTGAATTGAAACTTTACTATGTATATGTCTAAAGGTGGAAAAGAATCTGGTATATTATCAAACGTTAAAAATGCTAATACAAAAGCTTAGATACAATATTTTCCTTTTTGCTTCATCGATGCTTTTGGAATGTACCTTATTTATTTTTTTATATACCTGATTTCAGTTTACAAATAATGTAAGTAAAGTTTAAGGTATATAATTAAAACACATGTTATGAACATAAGGTCACAAATGAATTTTAGAAGCAAGCTCTATTTGTAACTACTTAGGAAGAAACATTTTTCCAAATAGATTCTTTTTTCTCCTGTGGTTTTTCTTAGATTCACAACTTTTGTTATTTAAAAAAAAAGAGATTGTGTGTCCTTTCCAAAAGTTGCTTATAATATGTAACTTAAGCTGCCATATGTATGGTCCAAACTTGAAGAAAATGTTTTGGCAAGACCAATATGGAATCTGGGCCATGTGGGTCCAAAAGCTAGAATGTGTGCAAAAATTTACAAAAATAATTGTAAATATGCTTGAAGACACAATTTTGATCCATTTTTTTTCAAGATAATATCAAGTTTGACAAATCTTGAGGAAACTTTGTAAGAGTTGTCTAGACATTTTTAGTTTGAAATTGTTAGTTCAAAATACATTTGCACACACCCTAAGCATGTTTTTTTGCTATACAGTTACTGGTTTGTAATATTTTAAAAGGACAAGGCAGTTGAATAAAACACTGACAATTAGTTTTTTCTGATGGGAATGTTTACCAGTATGATTGGAATAATTTGTGTCATGCCGCTGGGATTGAGCTCGATATAGTTGCCACAATTGCACTTGCGTGTCTGTATATACGTTGGTTTAGGTTTTGGGTCAGGATTGCTTGTCCAGAATGTATCGCCCTTATGCATTGACACTTTGTTTTTAAATAACTTGGCATTATTGTTAAACATCATGAGCCGGTGTGCAACACGAAAGATCCAGGTCTCTAGCTCAAAGGTCAAGGTCACACTTCAAATATCGTCAAATATAGATCCGTTGTATGGGTTCTGCGAGTTTGACAGTCCCACTACACAAAAAAAAACACATGTCCAACACACAGGTGTACGTTATTGCGGCGATTAGAAAGCCTGGTGTTCATTGGCTCCTCGTTTTCATAAACAGGCTTCTGATTGCCTCAGATATAGTCGCTCAAGTCGATATAAGAGTTCAAAGGTCAAAAATTAGCATTATTAACCTTGTCCGGTCTGTATCTCCCTTATGCATTGACACTTTTTAAAAAATAACTTGGCATAATTGTTCAACACCATGAGCCGGTGTGCAACACGAAAGATCCAGGTCTCTAGCTCAAAGGTCAAGGTCACACTTCAAATATCGTCAAATATAAATCTGTTGTATGGGTTCTGCGAGTTTGAAAGTCCCACTACACAAAAAGCCACATGTCCAACACGCGGGTGTACGCACATGCGTCAATTAGAAAGCTTGGTGTTCATTGGCTCGTCGTTTTCATAAACAGGCTTCTGATTGCCTCAGATATAGTCGCTCAAGTCGATATAAGAGTTCAAAGGTCAAAAATTAACATTATACACCTTGTCTGGTCTGTTACTGTATCTTCCTTATGCACTGACACTTTTTTAAAAATAACTTTGCATAATTGTTAAAACACCATGAGCCGGTGTGCATCACGAAAGATCCAGGTCTCTAGCTCAAAGGTCAAGGTCACACTTCAAATATCGTCAAATATAAATCCGTTGCATGGGTTCTGCGAGTTTGACAGTCCCACTACACAAAAAAGCCACATGGTCCAACACGCGGGTGTACGCGCATGTGTCTGTTAGAAAGCCTGGTGTTCATTCGCTAGTTGTTTTCATAAACAGGCTTCTGATTGCCTCAGATATAGTCGCTCAAGTCGATATAAGAGTTCAAAGGTCAAAAATTAGCATTATACACCTTGTCCGGTCTGTATCTCCCTTATGCATTGACACTTTTTTTAAACAAATATTTCTTGTTGGTTTTTGTCAGTTTTTTTTAATTATTAATTGTGTCTGTGTGCAAACAGGATACCAACTTTGCTTTATTGACACTGTGCTCGACAGGCATCTTAAGTTCTAAAGTTCATGTCATGTGTGTGTATAGGTAAATGGAGATATATTTTATACATATTAACTGTCTATACATGTTGAAAATAGGATTTATACCGAGTCTGTAGAAGAAATACGACATTCAATTTCAATATTTGTTTGACTTTCCCTAGGTGTTGTTTAGCTCAACTTTTCAAAGAAAATGAGAGCTATTGTACCCACCAGGGCATTTGCTGTGGTCAAATTTTTATAAATCACAAATAACTTTGGGAAAATGTTATTTGTATTTGTCAATGTTAGTTTTTTATATTACAAAAGCTTAAATTACAAAACTTCAATGTACTGAAAAGTAAGTGTAATCTGAGATTATACTCTGTAATAACTTGAACATATTGAAAATTAACATGTGATCTGAGCAAATATGTGACAAGTATTCATAAAAGTTGACCATCGCTGTCCTCTGGCAGCCCTCGTTTTTAATTGTTTTATTTTGTTCCATTTTGTTCCACTGCAGTAAAATCCATTTGCAAACATAGTTAAATCTGATATTTACTAATCTTTACACTCTTCCTACAGAGACGGATATTTTAGTTAAAGAATAAGGTCATATTTTTTTTTCAGTAACAATTTCATTATATCTTCCTTTGATGACCCACAATAATTGATATTAGGTTCATATTAGTGACATCCCACAACCATTTAGTTAATCTTATGCTATTAAAGTTTGTCCAGTATGCCTGCATTTTGTCATTTACTGGTTTGCAACATTGTTTTGAATAGACCAATGATGCACATTACTTTTGAGCATTTATCTTGCAGGCAAAATATCCAACTATATGTCTTTACATACACCTCTGAAAAATAAAAAATGTGTAGTTTTAAGTCATGTTGTGTAAATGTACCTGAATGTATGTTGAATTGGTGGGTAACCATGGTCTTGGTGTGTGATGCTTTACCGGGTATGTGGTTTTGTATGGCTGAAGTGAGAAAGAGAAGAAATTACATTATAAAATGTTGCCATTTTTAATGTGTGAATCCAGTTAGTTGTGGTTAAGCGCAATTTGATGCACAATGCGGATCATTTCATTTATAATATTTTTGAACATGATAAAGGAAATTTATGTCAATATTCCTTTTGCTTAAGTTTTGGGGAAAGTGATTACAATGGTTGAAATTTTCTACATTCAAAGAATAGGTGTTGTATTGTTTCTTTAGAGCACTAGCATAGATTGCAAATGCTTGATTGTATTAGTTCACATTTATAAAAGTAGGCATTCGTGACAGTTATTTGATACGATATGTTTTTATTAAACATTTCTAACATATGTGTCATTTGTTATCCCCACGCTTTTTGAAAAAAAGGTGGGGATATTGTGGTGATCTCCGCCGTCCGTCCGTCTGTCCGTCCGTCTGTCCGTCCGTCTGTCCGTCCGTCCTGGCCACTATCTCCTCCTACACTAAAAGCACTAGAACCTTGAAATTTACACACATGGTAGCTATGAGCACAGTGATTTTTTTTGCTTTTTTTTCTTACAGCCTGTGCCTTTTGGATTGGGAAAATTAGCGCGATAAACCATGAAATTGGGAAAAATAGCGCGATAAACCATGAAATTGGAAAACATTATAAATATGATTATAAGAACAGAATTAAAATTATTAAAGTATGTTTGACAGCATTTTTATATTATAAAGTACTAATTTAATGTGTTCTTACAATGAAGACAATGTTAAGTTAATATCCTTCCACATTCATATTGAACTTGCAATAATCTATATAGATTATTAAATATACCATTTAATCATAACCTCTTTAACAGTAAGAATTTAATTCAGTATTCTTTTAAATTAAATATCATATGGTGAAAACATTAACACATATTAATAAAAAAAACGCTTTTGTGGTCTTGCTATGTTAATGATGTATTATATGGAGTTAAAATAATTTATTTCATTTCTTTACCTTTCAACCTCTTGCACTTCAATGCTATTTCAGTAAACTGTAAAGCGTGACAAACATGATAAAGCAGAATATGCATATGAATCTGATTTTACACAGATCCACTAACATATAAATCATATCATGTTTGTCTCTTTCCATTTTTGAACGATACTCATCTTAAATGCATTAACTTTGTGAGTAACGGTAGACTAACTCCAATTTCCCAACACTGATTTCCGTGATGCACATTCACTGTGAAGATTTGTAATGAATATTTGTTGTTTTTATCTCAAACGTTATATTTTGCGTTAATTGACACACGCATTAAATTATTCCGTAATAACCATATGATATCCGTTGTTAATTTTAATGTTATTTATCATTTTCGCCGCGCATCGCAAATTTCTCGTCTGCTTGCCGCCATCTTGGGCGTGTGTAAAAACAGGCGTTTACAATCGGGATACATCGACTATCGTCGGTATCCTCCGCAATATAGAGAGAGATGTGGATAGCAACGTAAAATCGTATTCGGCTAAATTCGCGAAAAATACGTAAGTCAGTTGTTGTTCGGCGACGATTCGGCAACTCGATCGGCACTCATTCGAAATTATTGCTAAATTACATTGTAATCTTATTGGCTTTATTGGGAAAATTTTGTCTTTTTTTGGGAAATTTTAATCAAATTTTTGGGAAAAAACGTCATTTTTTGCAATTGGGAAGCAGCCGAATATCGGCTGTAATTTCTGGCAAAAAAAATCACTGGAGCATATGTGCGACCCTGCACTATTTGGAATTTTGATCTGACCCCTGGGTCAAAAGTTATAGGGGTTGGGGTGGGGCCGCGTCAGAAATTATCACTCATTTTTTTAGGTTATTTTACATTTACTTCTTTATTTCTACACCGATTCACTTCAAATTGATACTGGACCTCACCTATGACAATACGGTCAATCTCAACCATGCATGGCCCCATTCCCAACCCTGGGGCGCCCCGCCCACATAGGCCACACCCACCAAAAATTTCCATTTACTATAATTTTTTCATTTCTACACGGATTCACTTCAAATTGATACTGAACTTTTGTTATGACATTAGGGTCAATCTCAACTATGCATGGCCCCAATCCCAACCCTGGGGCGCCCGCCCACATAGGCCACACCCACCAAAAAATTCCATTTACTATAATTTTTTCATTTCTACACGGATTCACTTCAAATTGATACTGAACTTCTCTTATGACATTAGGGTCAATCTCAACTATGCATGGCCCCATAACCAACCCTGGGGCCCCGCCCA
This sequence comes from Dreissena polymorpha, assembly GCF_020536995.1. Taxonomy (NCBI): domain Eukaryota; kingdom Metazoa; phylum Mollusca; class Bivalvia; order Myida; family Dreissenidae; genus Dreissena; species Dreissena polymorpha. The sequence goes on from NC_068367.1 coordinate 42,878,019, forward strand.
CATAGACCACACCCACCCAAAATTGCCTTTACTATAATTTCTTCATTTCTACACCGATTCACTTCAAATTGATATTGAACTTCTCTTATGACAATACAGTCAATCTCAACTATGCATGGCCCCATTACCATCCCTGGGGCGCCCCGCCCACATAGACCACACCCACCCAAAATTGCCTTTCACTATAATTTCTTCATTTCTACACCGATTCCCTTCAAATTGATACTGAACCTCTCTTATGACAATACGGTCAATCTCAACTATGCATGGCACAATTACCAACCCTGGGGCGCCCTGCCCACATATGTCACACCCACCCAAAATTGCCTTTTACTATAACTTCTTCATTTCTACACCAATTCACTTCTAATTGATGATGAACTTCTCTTATGACAATACGGTCAATCTCAGCCATGCATGGCCCCATTACCAACCCTGGGGCACACCTAGGTCAAACATTCGGCGTGGGGATACGCGTCGGCCTCTGCCGCGCCATTTCTAGTTGGTACATGTATTTATGTAAAATACATAGTTTTCCAGAGGAGTTGTAACTCTTTATTTGACATAATATGATCCCGCAATTTATTTGGGTGAAAAGACACGCAGTGATATAGACACAGAAGTCTGAAAAACACACAATGTACATGTATCATTCGTTAGAAACAAAAATGAAAAGACCCACAATACGATTTTGATAGTCCCACAAATTATTAGACACACAATGTATCATTCGTGAGCCCGTCCGCCCGGCACTTTTGTGTCCGGAGCCATATCTTGGAAGTGCTTTGGCGGATTTCATTGAAACTTTGTATGAGTATATATATTCATAAGAGGATGATGCACGCCAAATGGCATTGTACACCATCTGTTAAAAACAGAGTTATGGCCCTTTGTATCTTGAAAAAGTGATTTTTACTATATGCACTTTTGTGTCCGGAGCCATTTCTTAGAAGTGCTTTGGCGGATTTCATTGAAACTTGGTATGAGTATATATATGCATAAGAGGATGATGCACGCCAAATGGCATTATACACCATCTGTTAAAAACAGAGTTATAGCCCTTTGTATCTTGAAAAAATGCTTTTTACTATAGGCACTTTTGTGTCCGGAGCCATATCTTGGAAGTGCTTTGGTAGATTTCATTGAAACTTGGTATGAGTATATATATGCATAAGAGGATGATGCACGCCAAATGGCATTGTATACCATCTGTTAAAAAAAGAGTTATGGCCCTTTGTATCTTGAAAAAATGCTTTTTACTATAGGCTTTTTTGTGTCTGGACCCATATCTTGGAAGTGCTTTGGCGGATTTCATCGAAACTTGGTATGAGTATATATCCCCCGCCAGAGGCGGAGTGATATTGTTTTGGCGTTGCCAGAGGCGTAGGGATATTGTTTTGGCGTTGTCCGGCTGTCCGTCCGGCACTTTTGTGTCCGGAGCCATATCTTGGAAGTGCTTTGGCGTATTTCATTGAAACTTCGTATGAGTATATATATGCATAAGAGGATGATTCACGCAAAATGGCATTGTACACCATCTGTTAAAAACAGACTTATGGCCCTTTGTATCTTGAAAAAACGCTTTTTACTATAGGCACTTTTGTGTCCGGAGCCATATCTTGGAAGTGCTTTGGCGGATTTAATTTAAACTTGGTATGAGTGTATATCCCCCGCCAGAGGCGGAGGGATATTGTTTTGGCGTTGTCCGGCTGTCCGTCCGTCCGTCACTTTTGTGTCCGGTGCCATATCTTGGAAGTGCTTTGGCGGATTTAATTGAAACTTGGTATAAGTATATATATGGATAAGAGGATGATGCACGCCGTCCTCTGTCCGTCCATCTGTCAGTATGTTCATCCGTCTGATTTGCACCCATCCTCAAACAAAGCATATGTTGCGGGGGATATCAATTCTACGAATGTGCTTGTTTACATTAAGAACGCGGCTCTCGTGATGACGTCACACGCATGCGCTCAGTGTATTTTGTTTTACTTATATTACTACGCTTGAAAATAATTACAGACACAACTTATATAAGGAAAAAACCCAGATTAATTGTATTTTAAAATTTTACTTCAACTAAAATAGTCAAAATTTATGCCTATTTCTTGCATTTGTTCGGTACTCTTCATTAAACTTGCACATAAATTGCAGACCACTGCCCTAGTTTAAACACAACAAATTCATGTATTTGATTTATTTGAATGAAAATTCTTTAATTTTTTCACGATTCCCAGAAAATGTTGCATGGAACAATCTGTGAACGCACATCGCGAAAATAGGTTACATGAGGATATTACACACGTTCAGTGGGTAAGCCCTGTCCCGATTGGATGATAATTTTATCAAATCTAAAAGTAACATATATATGCCAAAATTGTATTTGAACAAATTGCGAATGTTATTTCTTTTTCAACTCTTGAGCACTTTTTCGTGTCAATGTTGCTCAAAAGAAGAGTGACCGATAAAACAGAAACTTGTTAAATGGTAAAAAGAAGATATGAAAAAAGTTAAATTAATCTTTCAGTTTCTCTAAATTTGTTCAGTGAATTGACTTTTCGAAGTTTTGTTGACCTCCTGCCTATTGCAATCGAGTACTCTCGCTTTTCGGATATGACCTCTCGACTCAAGGTAAACAACGCGCGTAGTGTATGTCATTTGCGGGTGTGTATGGAACTATCGGCTTTGCGTGGTTAAACACGCTGTAAATCAACAATTTTGACATTGGTTGAACGGAAATGAAATAAATCTTTAAAGGTACATCGTTTATTGTGGCATTGTTTGAATTAATTCAGAAATTATTTTAGTTGTTTCCTTGACCGCTCGACTCAAGGTAATTGGAGGATATGTAATGGTAATATGTAGGTCTGTTTTTCTGAGTTGAATCTTTAAAATTGAACAGTGTTATATGAAAAAGAATGATTTTAATATAATTGTTCAGCTTTCCTTTTTTTGGAAATTTTTGTTTGCTGCAGAAGTTTGTATTGATGGTGTTGCACAGCTATCAAAAATATACAGCAACCAAAGGTAATGTAACACACATTGTATGACCCATTTTATTTTAATTTAATAGGGCAAAAACAATTTAGCAACATTACATTCGTTTAAAGGAAGTGATTGATGGGATTCCTTATTTATTTTGGCATCAGTTCATTTCACATTAAATTGTTTTGAACTCCCTTAATCCTTTATTTCTTTCTGATATGTTTGCATGACAACCAAATTTGTTTCTAAATGCAATCAATGATTTCAAAACTTGATAGGCAGATAGGAAATTCTATGGTGCCTGAATGATCATGGTGATCACACATCCTTCAAATGCTTGTAGATTCTTTGGCTACTGCAAGGATAATTGCCACGTCAAGAAAAAACAGTAAATTTCAGTAGCTGATTAAACTTGCTGACAGCTAATTTGATTTGCAATTATCCTTAGTGTGACACATTGACATGATATTTTTCACCTTGTCCTGTAATATCCTGCACTATAATGGCCTCCCTTCATTGGCACCCCTGATAATCATGATGGATTGCTCCTTTGCAAGAAAGCATTATTGATCCTTGTTTAACTGATGGTCAGGTAAAAACAACAATAGATATCTCTGACCTTGGGAACTAAACCCCAGTGGGACAGTTGTCAGTAAGTGGTACTAGTATGAGAACTAAGTACTGGTAAAGCAGCTGAACCAAAAAAAGGACAGTGGTTTAACTGACTGCAATGATTTTGACCTAAATTCAGTTAAAAATGGGCACAAAAACTTATATACTCACAACATTTGTTCATGTAATTAAACCAAAATACAATAAAAACAATTTATAAGTCCCTAAGTTAGAGTCTCGTATTTATTCCCTACCAAAGGCGGAGGGATATAGAATCGGCTTTGTCAGTCTGTCCATCTGTCTGTCTATCAGTCTGTCGGTCCGTCTTTCACAAAACTTTTTAGGGCTATTTATCATACCACCGCATTGATATCTGCCTGATATAACGTTGCCTGATACAATGCGGGGAGTCACGTGGTCAGATTTGAGAAAAATGGCCGCCATTTGTTGGAGAAATTCAGTCTTCAAACAGGTACATCTACCTTATTACTTTCTTGATTTTAATCGGATGACGCCTATCATAAGGCAAGCCGTGAGTGGTTTCAGCGAGTATCAACCATTTTCCTCTGGTTGGTCGGAGTGTGGAGATAACTCATGGAATATTTCGCGATTTCCTGATGTCAGTCTGTCCACCCGATGGTTTCCTGATGATAACTCAAGAACGCTTAGGCCTAGGATCATGAAACTTCACAGGTACATTGATCATGACTTGCAGATGACCCCTATTGATTTTGAGGTCACTAGGTCAAAGGTCAAGGTCACGGTGACCCGAAATAGTAAAATGGTTTTCGGATGATAACTCAAGAACACTTATGCCTAGGATCATGAAACTTCATAGGTACATTGATCATGAATCGCAGATGACCCATATTGATTTTCAGGTCACTAGGTCAAAGGTCAAGGTCACAGTGACCCAAAATAGTAAAATGGTTTCTGGATGATAACTCAAGAACACTTATGCCTAGGATCATGAAACTTCATAGGTAGATTGATCATGACTTGCAGATGACCCCTATTGATTTTCAGGTCACTAGGTCAAAGGTCAAGGTCACCGTGACCCGAAATAGAAAAATGGTTTCCGGATGATAACTCAAGAACGCTTATGCCTAGGATCATGAAACTTCATAGGTACATTGATCATGACTCGCAGATGACCCCTATTGATTTTCAGGTCAAAGGTCAAGGTCACGGTGGCCCGAAATAGTAAAATGGTTTCTGGATGATAACTCAAGAATGCTTATGCCTAGGATCATGAAACTTCATAGGTACATTGATCATGACTCGCAGATGACCCCTATTGATTTTCAGGTCACTAGGTCAAAGGTCAAGGTCATGGTCACTCAACTTAGAAAAATGGTTTTCGGATGATAACTCAAGAAAGCTTATGCCTAGGATCATGAAACTTCATAGGTGCATTGATCATGACTTGCAGATGACTCCTTTTGACTTTCAGGTCACTATGTCAAAGGTCAAGGTCACGGTGACTTGACACAGTAAAATGGTTTCCGGATGATAACTCAAGAAAGCTTACGCCTAGGATCATGAAACTTCATAGGTACATTGATGATGACTCGCAGATGACCTCTTTTGATTTTCAGGTCACTAGTTCTTAAATAATGGTTAGTGCCCTTTGTTGTCTTTGTAAGATGGAACTTTTCAGGGCTATTATTATGTCACATGCATTACAACACTCCAACATGAAACTTCATGGGAGTGTAGAAATCAATAAGAAGTGTCATAACCGTAAACTTTCTTAACTAAGAGTAACAGCGCATTGTTATTTTGTATGATGTAACTTTTCAAGGCTATATCTCAGATACCCTATAAGATTTCAATATCAATTACTTCATGGGTGAATAGATATTATGTTGGAGAATGCAATGCATACAAACAATTACCCTACATTTATTTATGATTATACTGTATATCAAGGGACTTGCACCCATTCCTTAAACAAAAGTTATTTTGTGGGGCATATCAATTCCACGAATTTGCTTGTTGTATTTAACAACCATTGGAAAGTTGTTGTTTGACTTTTGCATTCATATTGTTTTATTGTTGGAACTAGTTTGAAACTAGTAACTGTCTGACAGACGTAAAGTGTGAGCAATGTTTGCATGATAAATAATGTCTCCCTATCCATCTCTGTCAATCGGTGCTCATTTGTTGTAGAAATGAGACACATAATTACTTGATTTATGTCTTTTTGTTCCAAATAATTCTTTAGCTTAATTAAGTGACTTTTGGCATAAAGAGCTTTGACATTGCTTAAAGACCACATTTGCCTTTTAGTTTAATTAGGAACTTTCTCTTAATGAAATGCCAATCAAATGAAGCTTGAATTTACAGAAATTAGGAAATTTCCTTGAAATCAAAATCCAGAGTCTGGTGAAGTATCATTTTCATTTTACAAAGCAAAAGAGGAAAATGCATGTTGAGACTTTAACCTGAGGAAGACAGCCCAATAATGCATGAGGTTGTTCTGACACCATGCACGTAAATAATCTTTACGTACTTAGTAAAACAAATTAAATTAATTACATTTGATTTTGGTCATTTTTTATAAGATAAAAATGTACTGCCATGAATTATAGAAGTCTTACACCCAAAATATTGGAAAATTCCTGCATATAGACATGGTTAAAGCATTTGCAGTTGACTAATTATGAAATACATGTGACATGTTAAACATGCTAGTTGCATGGTGGTAGTGATCACACAAATGATGCCATTTACACATAAATTAGACCTGATGTTCTTGATAATTGATGCACTGTGACATACAGCAACAATTGAATTCAGATAATATTTTTAAAGTAGAGTAACCATAATTTTGTCAAATAATAATATTGTGCAAAAACACAAGTAGAAATCTTATAACCACAAACAAACAAACATGAAAGTAAACTAACAATATGGTTGTTATTCATGATTTTACCCCTGTTGGCTGTGCAAAATAAAAAACTTACAAAGATCAACATCATGAACAGTTCATGAACTCACAGCGTTGGGATATTGTGTTCAAGAAATAATTCATGAACTCTATACCATGACACTGAAAAAGAGTTCACAAGTTTGACACATTTCTTGAGTTCATGAACTGTCAACACCCTATTGAAATGGTTCATGAGCAGTAAATGAACTCTTAAAAAGGGGTTCATGAACCTCCATCCCTGATGATGCAATAAAATCCCATCTGCGGACCTCCCATGGTGCTTGGTCAATGTGCTTTATATCTCTGACCTCATAACTACAAAATCTTAGGTGGGAATAACAAATGTCACAATGTTATTCAACCCAATTCATCTTTTCAGGTACCAACATGTCCTTACTATGACTGTTATGGGCACTTGTTGAACATGACTTGTGTATTTGCATGAGATCCTCAGATGGGATGGTGGTCTTGACTCAACATTTGTTCCACTTTAAAGTCCCATTCCTCAGAAAATTATTACATTCATTTCATATGGGCATAATTCTAAAAAAATAAAAAGCATTTATTTTACACACATTGACAAATATTTTAGGTCAATTACATTTGAATGATAATATATTATCTTGTAAATTAAGTAATTGATATTCGTCCTTCACATATATACAAGGGGATTTTTTTTTTTTTTCTCAATAATCATTTTAATGTTCCAACAATTGTGACAAAATTTACCACAATTTTAACATGGTATTTACAGAATTAAATGGTAATATTAAACTTCTGCAAATAAATTAACAGTTACAAAATAAATTATTGATAGTCAAGTAGTACAGTCTCTTATATATCCGTTTTTAAAAATATTTCAGGGCTGTTTCCGGGCTATAACTGTGTTAATATATACTTCAGATTATTTATGATTATAAATGGAAGTCAGACAGTTATCGCTTATTATCTTGAAGAAACGCAGACAAAAACTGAAATGATGTTGAAATATTGTTATTATTTTAACATATTTGTTAGCGCAATATCATGTTGGTAGCAAATAATTTACAATAAAAGTCATTTTTTGACAGATTTACAATAATTATTATGTCAGCAAGCCATTAACAGATTTTTGTTGCTAATAACATGTTAAAATATGAATCATCCACCTGTTTGTTTGACATTAATGTAAGATTCCTTAAAAAATCACATTTCCTGAATGTTGTTATACATATTCTAATTTGTGCTTAGCTTTAAAAAAAATATGAAATAATCATTTTTTATGTTCCTGAAGGCGGGCATATAGTGATCGCATGTCCGTCTGTCTGTCCGTCTGTCATAGGCACACAAATGTTGACCCCTTTGACCTTTACCTTGAACTTAGGGTCCGCATTAAGGTTTCGAAATCTGCGTATAGGTTTCGAAAAAGCGTTTTTCGGGGGCATATGTCTTCCTATGGAGACAGCTCTTGTTATTACCTAAAACAATATAAATAAAAAGTCAACACAAACTGGAAGGCTGTTTACAGCAAAGTTAATAGTTATTATAAAACTGTGATGTGTGATTTTGAAAGTTTTTCTTTAAAGTTAGTTTTACAATTATGTTTTTTTTTTCCTAAATTGAAACAATGACTAACAAATCTCAGTGTGTAGCCAAGAAGCTTGTCAGATTTTAATTGGACTGAAGCAAAGTTTACCCCTTTCCCTTAACCCTTTACGCCATAGATACATATTTTGACGCATTTGTAGTCCCTTAGAAATTTAATTTTAATAAAAGGCCTTTCTTACTTAAGATTCAAGTTTTAAAGGCTTCATTTCCAACCCTTAGATACTGATGAGCAGCAAACAGCATAAAACCTGAACAGACTGCGAGTCACATTTTTTGTTAAGTCTGCTTTTTGAAATAAAAAGATACTAACCACAAATGTTCACAAAAGGGCTTGTTGCTTGTAACACTTCGACTCTCTATCTCAAAGATAATATCACTTCTGTAATTTTTTATCACTGAAAATGTAGTTTTACAATACCTTTGCAAATCATGTTTACCATGTTGAGACAGCATGTTGCATGTAAGACCCATTTCAAATTTGGGCATTTTACAGTTTGTTGGGAATTTTACTTCATTGTTCATCATTCATTTAAAAAAGATATAAAAAATATTCATTCATGTGGAAAAGGCTAATTCACACTAGGAATGTCCTGTGCCCATTGGATACAGGTTGTAACTTCTATGTTGTTACATAAGCCGTTCACACAAATGTCTTACGGTAAGCTTAAAAATGTGTCCCATAAATTCATGTGTTTTTTTCTCTGTGCACTCAATACCAAATCCTCACAGTATTTGAACCTGTGGACTGTGTGTTCATGCAAAGTTTAGAGAAATATTACCATTAAAAATTGTGTTATAAGTATGATCTTGATATTTTAAATAAGGGTCGAAAAATGGCGCAACAAAAAATGCACAATCCAAGGATGGAAATGAATTGTCAATGATAGTATTTAATCTTTTTTGCTCCTGTTATGTACCCTTAATCTTTGTACTTTTATGGATTGACACATACTTATTGTATGCCTAAAGTTAAAAAAAAGTTTCCCTCTAAGTTTTTAATGTCCAGAGAAAATAAGTGGAGTATCTCTGTCCGGTAAAAAAGGGATGGTTTTAATCCTCCGATTTTTAAATAATCGTTTTGATACTTGATTGTTGAGCAATTTTTTTGAAAATTCTATCAAATTTTCACTTGTCCATCCTTGCGATGGGAAAACACAAACAGTTCAATTAGCAACTGCTGCTTTATTGAATGTTTTTCTGGGAAAACGTTTCATATCACAAAAAATCCATGCTTTGTTGAATCAGTACTATTCCTTGAGGAATAATATTTATAATAATAATGCACTTATCTTAAATTACATCTTTTTGCGAAGTACACATTTGGAAGGCTGCGAAATTGGAAAGCTAATAATATGTTGCTAATAATTGATAAGAAAATGGAATAGAACCCATCAAAACAAGATTTTGGTGTAGAAACCAGATGATTTATTGAGATTTGTATGTCAGATTGGCAATAATTTTCCCAGATAAATAATTACATTATCCTAAATGAATTTGTTGTACTCGTAAATTGGAGACTAAACAGTGACAAATGAGTTTTAAGTTTGTGTTTTGGAAGTTTGGAAGGCTATGAAGTCAGCAATAAATGTTTGAATCATAAAAATGGGAATTTTTATGCATAATTAAGTAACATTAATCAATTACCCACTGATTATTTAATAGTAGTAAAGTGTGTTCAGTACCTGGCACTGAATTAATTGGCATGCTGTATGTAAAGCTAAAATTATGAAGCTCATATTTCTTACACAAGTTGCACTTATTTACAGCCTGAAGTAGGATGGCCAAATACTGGTACTATAAGATACTGGATGAAATGCACAAAATTAGTTATAATTCTCCAAAACATTTATAATGATATTGTTTATTCTTGAAAATGTATCTCCTGTACTAACTAGAAATACCACTTTTGATAAGAAAATTCATATAAAATGATATCTATGGTGTTTTTTTTATGCCCCCAGATCGAATGATCGGGGGTATATTGTTTTTGGCCTCTCTGTCTGTCATTGTATGTGTGTGTCTGTCTGTCCCAAAACTTAACCTTGGTCATAACTTTTGCAATATTTAATATTATAAGCAACTTGATATTTGGCATACATGTGTATCTCATGGAGATGCACATTTTGAGTGGTGAAAGGTCAAGGTCATCCTTCAAGGTCAAAGGTAATTTTTAGTTCAGCTGTTTTCTTTGAAAACCCGGGGTATTGTCAAAGCCAGCCCGTCCGCTGTCCACATCATGCTAAAACCTTATATACATTGGCTCTAAAATCAAAGTGCTTCCTCCTACAACTTTGAAACTTCATATATAGCTGCTGCGGGACCTTGATGAGTTCTACATGCCACACCAATTTTTGGGTCACTAGGTCAAAGGTCAAAGTCACTGTGACCTCTAAAAATAAATAAATACTAATTTAAAACTGCACCTGCAGACAATCGTTGGTACCCACTATGCAGTGCTCTTGTTTTCTAAAATAGCTGCTGTGTGGCTTCAAAGCGCAGTTACAAGGGGGCATTGTGTTTCACAAACACAGCTCTTGTGGGTTTTTTTATTTCAATAAGCATATATAGCCTCTTTTCCTGTATATTGAGCCACTAGTTCTTCTTTAATTAAGATATCTTGCACTTTCCAGCCATATCATCAAGAAAGTTATTAGCTTTTATATTGTATTAATATTTATATACCTCATGTTTGCTTGCTGCAAAATTTCTTACCTTGATGACATTATTACAGATCCACTAAGAAAATTTGCAGGGAGAAATGTCGAGATATAAAGTGTTATTTAATACAAATTAGCGCTACCTTTTTACGGATTTTACTGGAAAGTGAGTGTCATTTAAAAATATAAAAAAAAGTAATAAAGGGTATAAAAAGGCGAAAAATAATTGTCTTGGAATGTACGACGCCATCTTGACCATCACATGATTACCCCCACTGACGAAGTGCTCAAGGTGAGCTATTGTGATTGCTATGTCCAATATCTGTCTTAGTGTGGTGTGTGGTGTGTGTAGTACAGTTTTAGTTTTTTTCCACTCTAAAGGCCATATTTTTCATCCAATCTTAATGAAACTTGGGCTCAATAATAATCTTGACAATATCTAGGCCGAGTTCGAATCTTGGTCCCATGCATCCAAAAACTAGGTCAGCACATCACATCCTTGAAAAACCCTGTTACCACTCAAAAAGGCCACAGCTATTATGACTCAATCTTCATCAAACTTAGTCGGAATGTTCATCTTGACCACATCTTGGCAGGGTCACCAGGAAAATTCTTAAAATACATTTATTACTCAGTTGTGATGCATTTGTTCTGAATATAAATTCAGTTGTCTTGACAATATGAATGACATGTTTGAATCTAAGTCAATTGGGGTCATAAACTAGATGACTAGGTAAAGTCTTCAAATATTGGTGTCTATGAAATTATTTATTTTTAAACAATATTGTGATTTACATTTTGGGATTATATTTTAATTTCCAAAAACTGAAGCACATTGACAATATCACTTTCAAAAGTAATTATTTTCCAGGAAAAGTCTATATAGCCAATAACTAAAGTTTCAAGAAATAACCCTTTCAGTGCTGGAACTGAATTTTGAAGGCCTTTGCAAACAGATTGAATCCAGATGAGAGGCCACAGAACGTGGCATCTCATCAGAATCCAAACTGTTTGCTATTCTGATAGTATTATTGAAAAAAAAAATCGAAGAAAATGCTAACTTTAGAAATTCAGCAGACGACATGTTGGCAGACGACAAATTACTGAGCATGCAAAGGGTTAACTCTTGTTTATCAGTAAGTTGACCAGCTATACCAGCTGTATTACTTGATCTAAAGTTTGTGTCCAAACTTGACATTCAATCCTGTTCCATTAGCATCTTAGATCTGCCATATGACAAGAGATTTTTCATTCCCTTTTGAGAGGTTTTATTTTGATGTGAAGTATTTAATAACCTCTGATTTCAAGATTGCATGTCAGGGCCTTTATAGCAGGGATATTGTTCTCTGAACCGACGCATACACATAACATTGTGGCAGCTTTAACTTTTCTTCAACCTATTATGGTAATGCCTTAGCAGCGGGCATATTTACGGTGGGATAGAGGTGACAACTTACTAAGTTGAGGCAGCAAGGTAGCAAAAAGAGGAGTGCAAACTTAAATAAAAGAGGAGTGCAATGAAAAAAAGAGCGATGCAATAAATAAAAGAGGAGTGCATTCAACAATTTACTGCACCGCTATTTTTTTCATAGCACTCCTCTTTTATTAGTTTTGCACTCCTCTTTTTTCTATCTTGTTCTCTTGAATTAGTGAGTTGTTTCCATGACATAGCTAACTTGTTCCTACAAGTTAGTAAGTTGTTCCCTCGAGTAAGCTAAAATTCTTTCCTCTTTTGTTTAATCCGTTTCTTAGTGGAATGTAACCTTTTCTAGTGCAATGGTTTACTATAGTCTTCAAGTTTATCATATTTCAGTGATTTAGTAGTGAACACCTATTCATGCCCTACCATTATCTCCGAAAGATAACACCCAACTAATAGTAAAAAATGTAAAACATGACTTCCTGTCAACTATGATATTTTTTTTAGAGAGTACAGCGCGATCATTTAGCTTACATGAAGCGATCATTTAGTATATTGTAACCTTGCATAATAACTCTTGCAGTAATTGTCATCACTAACATACCTGGTTACCACTTATTTCCCCTGCGAAATGTTGTTCTGCAGTTCACGAATAATTCGTGAACAGTTTGAACAGTTCATGAACTGTTCGTGAACTGAGTTCATGAACTGTTCACGAATAGTTCGTGAACAGAAAATGAGCCACGTCTGTGAAAAGTTCTTGAAATTTTAGTTCATGAACTGTTCATGAACACTAATGGCATGAAGTGTTCATGAAATATTCTTGAAACCTAATGGCATGAAGTGTTCATGAACTATTCTTGAACCCTTATGGCATGAAGTGTTCATGAACTATTCCTGAACCTGTGTGGCATGAAGTGTTCATGAACTATTCTTGAACCATTATGGCATGAAATGTTCATGAACTATTCATGAACATCAATGGCATGAAGTGTTCTTGAACAGTTCATGAACAACACAATTCTTGAAAAATTCTTCAGGGTTTTGCTGTTCACGAACAGTTCATGAACATTTTCCTTCTATTTTTCAATGGCTCATTTTCTGTTCACGAACTGTAAGTGAATAGTTCATGAACCATAGTTCTTCAAGAGTTCATGAACTGAGGTGGCATGAAGTGTTCATGAACTATTCATGAACAAGAATTTGTCAATTTATGCAAAGGTTATCATAAGTGTTACTAAAGCTCAACAAACAGGTCAGGGTAAGAAGAAACAAGTCTTGTATTAGCACTTAACATATTGATAGCAACATATAACAATAATTTAAATATAACACTAATAACTGAGATACAAGTGGTTTGATAATACTCTTTAAATTTCATAATACAACTTTGCACTATATGTTCATGAATAATTCATGTATTGAACAGATTATGAATAGTCTCATTTTCAGTTCAAGAATCATTTACTAATCAATGGTTTCCCTGAAATGGTTACACTTACAGTGCCAAAGAACTTGAAATGGAACCAATGGCTGATCAGTTCAGCCGGTAATTTATTAAAGACTTACATTTTCAAATATAACATAAACCATGTGCCTTCCGTTTCAACTTCCTGTGCACACAATATTCTTTCTTTGTAAAAACAGCAATGCAATGTACATTGAGTTCTTGATATCATCTTAAACTGTTCTTGAAATAAGATGTCCTTAAAACGTCCTTAAACTTGTCTTTTAAGTCTTCCAAGAACAATGACAGATCCTTTTAAGAACATATTGGATTCTTAAAAAGTCCATCATACGTTCAAAAACATTGTGTAGACCTGTTTAAGAACATCAGAAGGAAACATGTTGTTCAAAAAAGTTCTTAAAGTGTTCAAGAATAGTTTAAGAATAATTCAAGAACAGGAAAGGTCCTTAAAAAGTTATTGAAGTGTTCCTGAAGGCAGTTCTTGAACAGTTCTTGTACAAATGTTCTTAAAATTCTCTAGAACAGGTCAAGAACTCTAACTTACATTGGTGAAAGTACTATGCATATTCATACTAACTTCACAGGTTTCACAAATCTACAAGATTTGTATGCTAGACATTTCAATATTACTTTCAAAAATATGTATGAAACATCTAGCTCAAAGGAATTCATGAATTATTCATGATGGATCCTTAAAGTCTGTCTCAGAAAAGTCATTAGAAATACTTGTGCATGAAATGTTCATCACTAAGTATTTATGGTTAGATGAAGAACTGTTCATGAACTTTGAAATGTTCAACAATAATTCATAAACAGTTCATGAACATGTCTTAAGAACAGTTCATGTCCAAAAGTTCATGAACCAAGCTCAGGAACTTTTTCAGAACCGTTCATGAACAGTTCTTGATTGGCTTGAAGTGTTCATGAAATCATGAACAACATTTCGCCGGGGTTGACAAACATATTTTATGGCTTTTGTTCATTCTTCTTAATGATTCATCCTACAAAACATGATTATAGATCTATCTCATCATCCTCTTGTACTACATTGCCAATGGATTCCAATTAATAGCCTATTTAAACCTCTGTGTGTTTCCTGCTCTTATGACAGCAAAATATGCAAATGTCTGCATTCAGATCTTACCTGTACTTCTGCAGTTAGTTATTGCAAGTACCAGCTTTCTTTGATCTTCTAGTGTTTTCAAAAGTTGTTAATAAGTACATAACTTAACAGGCTTTTGGAATGTAGATATCAAAATCAAAGCATTCATATTTGTGTTGTATTATTCGAGTTTCCAATCTTTACATACATACAAGCAATAGTAATTGTCCTAATGTGTTATTATTACTGGTAATTGCTTCTAAAGTAGTGCAAGCTTATGGGATCAGAAAGAAAACCAGATACATCTGTATCGAAAAAGAAACACACACATGATACCTCAGTACATGGATATGCAAAATTGCACACTATGTAGACAGAAATATGGAACATGTACATCACAACTGGCCTTTTTGTACAAGCCAATACTGTGAAATCATTATTATTTGCCTAACATTTATTAACCGGGTTTTCCGAAGGAAAAAACTGGTTATTAGATTGGCGATGTCAGCAGGCGGGCTGACGGGTGGAACAAACTTGTCTGGGCCATAACTTTGTGTTCATTGTCAGATTTTAAAATCATTTAGCACATTTGTTAACCATCATTAGAAGGTGTGTTGCGCGAAAGAATTACATTGATATCTCCAAGGTCAAGGTCACAATTTGAGTTTGAAGGTCAAAAATGGCCATAAATGAGCTTTTCCGGGCCATTACTTTGTAATTTATTGTGAGATTTTAAAATCATATGGCATATTTGTTAACCATCATTAGACGGTGTGTCGCGCGAAAGAATCACTTCGATATCTCCAAGGTCAAGGTCACAATTTGAGTTTGAAGGTCAAAATGGCCATAAATGAGCTTGTCTGGGCCATTACTATGTCATTTATTGTGACATTTTAAAATCATTTGGCACATTAGTTCACCATTATTGGACGGTGTGTCGCGCGAAAGAATTACGTCACTACCTCCAAGGTCAAGGTCGCCACAACTAAAAATAGATTGATTTTGAAACAACTATGTAACTATGGACAATCAGTAACAATGCACATTTTGGTTTTGAGTTGTCTCTCTTTATCAGACTTTTTTTTTCTAATTGAAATCAAGGTAAATTTTACACAAGGGGGTTAACAATTATACACAATTTGAATTGTATCCCTTTATCAGACTTTTTTTCAACTGAACACCTGGTTTTGTGACAATTTTGTCCCTTGTTTTTTTGTATATTGGGTTATTACACAGATTGAAAAATTCACAATTGTAACAAATAATTATGTTGATGTTTAAATAAATCTTAGACTGCATTACCAAAGGCAAGAAAGAAATTGATATCAAATGTAATACTCGGGTACATCCTGCGTCTGTTTTGCAATCTAGATAAAACAAGATATTACACAAATGGAGTGCATTATAATACTGTGTACTTAATTGAAACTTAAAACGCTTACGCAGTAGTAATATTTGCACCTTCTTTAAAAGTCAACTATAAACGCAATAAGAAGGGTCAGTAACTATCGCGTCATAACAATGGACTAGTTAATTGGCATGTGATAAAAAGTGTAACATAATTCGAAGCGATGACAATGCATGCACAAGTCTGATGAATGTTCAGTTAGATTTTATTCTGCTAATTAACAACTCCTCAAAATATTCGGATAAGATACATTCAGTAACTTTCGAGATCATAAAATGTTGAAGTCCAATAATTAAAAATACCGCAGGTGGCCAGACCCTCACAGGCCTGCCCCGGGATTCACAATTAAATGAATCCAATGTTTATGCTACCTGAATCTCCCTAAGGTAAAATTTGACTCTTTTTATACTTAATGGTTGCCCTTGGATCGGGTATCTATGACAAACTTGTTGGTCATGGAAATAATCTAAAATATTGTAACATTTTGTTATGAAATGGGTCGCCTTTTGTTTGTTTTTGCGCTTTATTTGAATTTCTAAATATTAGATCTAGTACTCTGACCGCTGTTATGAATGATCTTTGTGATACCGACAATGGGGTTTAATTTCATTATGCAAAACTTTCTTAAATTGGAAGTCTATTATACAACAATGTTTACATTTGAACTATTCGTCGCAGATGTCGACCCGTTTTAATCCATGTATTACATTACAAAAGGGCACACCTTCTGCAAGTTACCCACAAGTGACACCCTCCCCACTCCGCAATTTATCACAGACAAGTATTACAAGCATGTCTGAAAATGGCCAACGGAAATTCTTTTTTTATTCGTAGTAAACAATTGTTAACTTTACGTGTGGTTGAAATAGTCATTTATATAAAAACTTCGTGCTGACAAAAGTAAATGGTTTTACAATAACTAGTTGGTTTTAGCCTTCCACATGATTGATTTGAACACTATCAAATACTAGAAAGCTATACTGTTCACACGTGTTAACATTTTCCCACATGATAGAGACATTAAAGGGATATGTCATTAAAGGACTTGAATTCCAACAATCCAGTATTTAGCTGTCATCGTGTGTGATCAAACCTGGTTTATATTACAGCAATCTCATTCTATCATCAAATAAAACACACAGGCTTTTGACAGCAGCATTTGTTGTCAGGAACATTATAAACCAAGAACACTTTGTACTTGTATCACCAGACAAAACCTGAGAACTGCTACAAAAAGGTACTTTAAGTGTTTCAGACTGAGCTTTCAGTTTAATTAAAGGAGCATATTAACAGGATATTATCCTTAAATGCAGAAATTCAGTCATTAATCCCACTTTTCAGAAAATGTTTATAAAAAAAGTTATATTGATAAAGTGGGATGGAACTCATAGATAAAAAGGCTGTAGCTTACTTAACTTACAATTCAAGATTGCAATTTATATTTTGCATGGGTTAAAATATTAGTTGTATACTATTTTATCTAGATTTTACATGGGTCTAGTTGTATACTATTTTATCTATATTTTGCATGGGTATAGTTGTATACTTTTTTATCTATATTTTGCATGGGTATAGTTGTATACTTTTTTATCTATATTTTGCATGGGTATAGTTGTATACTACTCTATCTATATTTTGCATGGGTATAGTTGTATATTATTCTATCTATATTTTGCATGGGTATAGTTGTATACTATTTTATCTATATTTTGCATGGGTATAGTTGTATACTATTTTATCTATATTGTGCATGGGTATAGTTGTATACTATTTTATCTATATTATGCATGGGTATAGTTGTATACTATTTTTATCTATATTTAGCATGGGTATAGTTGTATACTATTTTATCTATATTGTGCATGGCTATAGTTGTATACTATTTTATCCATATTGTGCATGGCTATAGTTGTATACTATTTTATCCATATTGTGCATGGATGTAGTTTTATCCTATTTTATCTACATTGTGCATGGGTGTAGTTGTATACTATTTTATCTATATTTTGCATGGGTATAGTTGTATACTATTTTATCTATATTGTGCATGGGTATAGTTGTATACTATTTTATCTATATTATGCATGGGTATAGTTGTATACTATTTTTATCTATATTTAGCATGGGTATAGTTGTATACTATTTTATCTATATTGTGCATGGCTATAGTTGTATACTATTTTATCTATATTGTGCATGGCTATAGTTGTATACTATTTTATCCATATTGTGCATGGATGTAGTTTTATCCTATTTTATCTACATTGTGCATGGGTGTAGTTGTATACGATTTTATCTATATTTTACATGGGTATAGTTGTATACGATTTTATCTATATTTTGCATGAGTATAGTTGTATACTATTTTACTTCAGCTGCGACTGATTGTCCCAGGCCTTCGTCGTCAACAATTGAAAGATATAAAATAACTTGTGAATAGAGACAATAAATTAAAATCAAACATATTGATAACAGAACAAACAAGAAAAATAACTATTCATGTAATCAGAATGTTTATCTAAAGTAGGAATGACACAAATTGAAGTATTTTGGTAGAACTCAAAAAATGTTTTTCAATAAAGCAAGGGAGACTACCTCCTTATTTTTTTTCAAAATTGATTACTAAGAATATATTGTATCAATCAACAGTCAGTGGCAAACATTTCTCATGTAGGTTTCACATTGTAGTCCTCCCCCTCCCCCTGTATTGAATCATACTGTCGGCAATTCTGTCTATTAGTCGTGTGACGAATGATGGCAATTATCAAACAAAGCCAAAAGGGGTTCAGGGCTATCAGTTAAGTATGTGAAGTTCTAGGGGGGCCAGGAGAGGGTGTAAGAATGTGTAAAAGTTTGTGACTAGGGGGAGGAGGGTTAGGCCATGTGTAACGTCACTCATTTATGTAAAAAACATGAAATGTGTATCTCCTGAATATGTTGTTGACGACTCCTCTAGCTAGGAGCGTAAGTATGCTGTTGTGAAGCCTTGTTTTATGTAAAGCCTTGCTATTGTCATGACAGAATTATTATTTTGTCTATGTTTTTCGCTGCATAATTATGTCACGGAGTGGGAAATTTGCACTAAATTTTTTAATAATATTTATATATTTTAATAATTGTTATTATGAGCTTATGAACAATTTTATTAAATTCAAGACCAAAAAACTTGAAAATCAGACCAAAAATGGCTGCCATTATTATATTGCGCAATCATTTAATCAGAGTTTTTCGCGTCTATATTTTCTTGTTTTTAAGAAGGGAGCATTTATACAATCAGGAGCATGGGTTGCATAGCACTATAATTTAGACAATTTTTAAGATTATTCTCTCGAGAATATGGGGGCCCTAAAAAGGGCCAGTGTTGTCATTATGATCGTCTGTGCGTTATCTATAGTGGTCTTCCATCGATGTCTGATGCGTTGAAACCTTCGAAATGGTGTCTTTGTCGCTGTCGAAAAACTTCCTCATCTCCTCCTCAGTCATCCAGGTTGGCGTTTCCTGGTAGTAGCAGTCTTCTGTGGTGTCCTCGTCCTTCATATCTGTAGGGGTGTCTGATGCCTTCTTTGCCAGCTCTTTTCAATAGTGTCATCCTCAGTCTTGTGGAGATTATTTGAAATGCAGCATTTTTTAAATGCCTTTACAATGATATTGGGGTCAAGTTCATTCCATGCATCAATAATCCATTGGCAAATGTCCTCAAATTTTGGTTTCCTTATCCCCCCAGTTGCAGTAAAGGAGTGGTCACTCTTGCTGTTACACTGGTTCCAGTGTCTCTGCAGCAAGACTTTCATTGGCTTGTTTATTGAAACATCAAGTGGCTGCAGGACGCTGGTCAAGCCACCAGGGATGATGGTCAGGGTGATCATGTACTCCTCTTTAAGGAGGCGCATCCATCCATCCTTTCTCCTGATTCCTTACGATTATCCTGGCCTGCTACTTGACATCCTTTGGCAGGGTCTTTCGTTTAAACACAACATACGGGGTGGGGGGGTGGAGCTTTCCACTGTCTGCTGTACATGCCAGCATGACGGTGTACCTGTTCTTTTTCCCGTTGTGTTTATTGAGACAGTTTTGCCGCCCTTCGTCGCAATGGTGGTGTTTGCTGGCATGTCAAATGTCAGAGGCGTCTGATCAGCGTTTCCAATCTGTGAGAGGTCATTTTTAAACATGACATGCTGCATAATGACGAACCTCTGAAATTCAAGCAACTTGTCCTCGTTGTCGCTTGGCAGCTTCTTCGCAATGTGGTTCCGTCTTTGACTGGACAGGTGATGCCTTTTCAAGAAACCATAAGCCCAACAAGCTAACCCTTTAAAGTATTTGGTTTCAAGGAGACTGGCCAGTCGTCGACCCTCCATTCGAAGCTCCACAAGGGACACGGCTATTCCCCTGTCACATCTCTTTTCTACCCAGGACAGCAGCTGCTTCTCAATCTCTGGATAGTATGCAGCTGACCCCCGTTGTGCCTGCTTCTTTCGCGGAAGTATCATTAGGCTGGCCTTGTCCCTATGCCATTCCTGCACAGAGGACTCAACGACATTAAACTCACGGCCAGCTGCTGGATTGCTTGGGCATACTTGATGACATCAAATTTCTCTCTGACTGTGTAAGATGGGCGTACACGACCTATTTTGTACATTGTTGTTCAGTGACAATTTACAAGATGTATCTTGTATATAGGGGCTTAAAATTGCAAGATATAATGGGGCAGACAATTTCAAGATAAAGTGGGGCTGACAATTTCAAGTATTCTTACGATGTCGTGAAAGCAATAGCAAGTGAAAGTTTAATACAACACTGTTGAAAGTTGAATATTTATACCCACTGAGGTGCGATTGCATATTTTCACGTTCTCAAGTGTCAATTAGGGTCTCAAATGCCAATTAGCATCTCAAATTAATCAAAGAGTTAATTCACATATTGCTTGATGAAAGATGTCAATTACGAAGTGCAAAAAGACCCCGTTCACACCTACCTTAACCTGCATACCACAACTCCTTCACACCTACCGTTATTTTATGTCGAAAACAGCCCCTAAAAATGCATAAATGAAGAAGTGTGAAAACACCAACAAAGACCTTTTTTTCATCTTTTAATTTTTGTCAAAACTGTTACTACCCCGTTCATACCTACCCTTACCCGCTATTTGTTGTTTCGACAACGGCCCCTTCAGTCTATAACATTATAGGTTGAAGATTTCTTCGAGAAAAAAAAATGGCAGCAATTTAGCTAAAGAAACTTCAGCGTACAGTTTACATAGTATTGACAGACCTGTACGCTGAAGCTAACCCCGTATTGAAAGTCAACCAGAGTCATAACATATTTATGTCACGCTATAAATCAAAGAAAGCTCATTTTCTTGGATACATTTCTACATATATTGGTGAAAGAATATAAAATACTGCATCAGGGATTATTTTAAGGTTCAAATGTTTCAAATGCATCTTACAATATACGAAAATAACTCTCATCAGTCTGAAATTCACAATTTTGACGCCATTGTCGCTTTGTCACGTGACGAGTTTTCATTTCGATACTTTCAGATCGACCTTGACATTATTTGCTGAAATTGTAAACATTACTTTCGTTTTCTGAAATCTATTATTTGTGATAAACAACTTACGTCTGGTGGATTATAAGATTGATTTCAGTGTGAATCCGGTAGTTTTAAATAATATTTACTTTGAGTTTGTATTTACACTACAATTTGTTTACAAAACAAGCGAGAATAATCTAAAATACCGGGAAATGTCATTCTGAATTTGAAAACACTTGAGCACATGGTATGTTACTAAAAATAGAAATAACGTCATATGACCGTGAAATCTCGGGAGATTCGCATTTCAAGTAAGTCTGACACATCGCTGTTTTTCTCGATATGTAAAAGCAGAATAGATAAATTTTAAATGTTTAAGATAGTATTTTGTGAAAGATTATATCAGTTAAATGTAAAAAATGTCAATCTTTCCGATCAAGTGGTTGATTTGGGACTGTAACTGCATTTAAAAGCTGTTTTGGACCGGTATTTATTAACTGTCAACTTTTGGGAATTTCTGGTTAACTTTCCTAATGGTGTTGGTCCATAACTATAAAGTCGCGCCAGACAAAAATCATAAAAAGCGACATTTAAAGTTTATGGTAGCCAGAACTATCAGCAATTATGAAGATTTGCGATAATGAAATTGATTTTTTGCAATTTAGCAACCAGGAAAGCGTTGTGTTAATGTATTACGCGCACCAAATTTTTATTTTGAAATGAGGAGGTAAAAAACTGCACGCTATACATGGTAAAATACGGTTTGTCATTCTTTAAAATATATGATATCAAGCCATTGTATTATCTAATAAATAACCACTCTCATTTGCGATCTTAATTATAAGGTTAAATAAAAATTAAACCACGCTTACACAAATTACATTTTACTATTAAAGTAATTTTAATTATGTGATGTTCTTTACAAAGGAAATGTTATATTTTAATATTAAAGTGTGTTTTAATTTACATTTTAATTTGTTGTTTATAAACAAAAAAAGTTTTAAAGTGTGACACAATTAAGGGAGCGGGTCTTAGATTTGTGACGATTTGTGACAGGTGGAGGGTGGGGGTTAAAAATGGTAAAAAAAAGCGTGGCATACTTTATGGAAGGCTACTTGTCCATTGTACTCCTACTGCAGTCGTTGAGAATCTTGATTCTCAAAGTATTATTGCATTCAGTTTTATTTCAGACAGATAATCATGTGCAACTCAAACACTTCTTTTCATTGCTGGCCAAGCAATCAAATCCTGAACCATACAACAGATACCATACAACAGTTAATATGCAATTTTAAACTACACATTTGTTCTCTTTTCCCTTTATATGTATTGCATTTTTATTGTTTGGTTGCAGTAAAATAGTAGCATCACAAAATAATGCACATAATGAAATAATAATAATAATATATTGAAATTAATGTTTTATACTGGAAGGAAAAGGGGCATGGCGCAAAAATTTAAAAACAAGCACTTTAGCGCGCAACATCCTTAAAAAGGGCACATATATATCTGTATAGTGACTTAATAACGAGCTGTGGTACACATTAACAATGTATGTTTATTTTTATGCCCCCTTTCAAAGAAAAGGGGGCATATTGTGATCGGACTGTCCGTCTTTCCATCACACTTTGCGTTTAGGTTTCGAAAAATGCTCATAACTTCTATGTCCCTTTAGATATTACCTTCATATTTGATATGCATGTGTATATGGACAAGGCCTATCCATACGCACAACAATTTTTACCCCTGTTACCTTGACCTTGAAGTAAGGGTCCACGTTTAGGTTTCGAAATCTGCGTTTAGGTTTCCAAAAATGTCTCTTGAGATATAACCTTCGTATTTGGTATGCATGTGTATATGGAGAAGGCTTTTCCATACGCACACAAATTTTTACCCCTGTGACCTTGACCTTGAAAAAAAATGCTCATAACTTCTATGTCCCTTGAGATAAAACCTTCATATTTGGTATGCATGTGTACTGTGAAGGCCTTTCCATATGCACAAAATTTTTTACCCCTGTGACCTTGACCTTGAAGTTAATGTCTGCAATTAGGTTTCGAAATCTGCATTTAGGTTTTGCAAAAATGCTCATAACTTCTATGTCCCTTTAGATATAACCTTCATATTTGGTATGCATGTGTATATGGACAAGGCCTTTCCATTATTACACACACAAATTTTGACCCCTGTGACCTTGACCTTGAACTTAGGGTCCCGTTTAGGTTTTGAAATCTGCGTTTAGGTTTTGAAAATTGCTTATAACTTCTATGTCCCTTGAGATATAACCTTCATATTTGGTATGCATGTGTATATGGACAAGGCCTTTCCATACGCACACATATTTTGACCCCTGTGACCTTTACCTTGAACTTAGGGTCCGCGTTTAGGTTTCGAACTCTGCGTTTCGGTTTCGAAAAAAGCTCATAACTTCTATCAAGGGTGTATAGGGGGCATAGGTCATCCTATGGTGACAGCTCTTGTTTAGATTTATTATTGAATAATTAAACAAACCAAATCCAGAATGTATATTTTATTATGTGTATTATAGTTTTATGTAGTAACAAAAAAACAAGATTAAACACCATAGGATATATCTTATACAAACTATAGCTTTTCAACGATGTCTTAGAAGACTGTTGAATAAGTTACTCACTTAAACAGTTATATCTAAAACGTTATGCACATTGCAAAAACAAGTCCTTTATATGCATTTTAAATGGAGATTCACACAATAACACTTTGCTGTTTATGTCGTATTTGTTGTAGTTCTTAATATACAGTCGATAAATGTGGGATCTGAAATCTTATTTATCATGCGGAGATATGTTCACGTACACTTTTCTTTCTGCATTGTGTACATTAGGAAGCCCATTGAATGTTCTTGCGCAGGCTGCTGTGTCCTAGAAAACCTAGGTATTGCAGCATTACGCGCGTTTTCTAGCTGAAGTCTAGTGTACGGGAACCACTACAATCGGTTATTTATGATCGAACTAAAGGGTTGTTAATGTCTGATTCTCACCAGGAACGTAACCCGCTAAGAGTCATTATCTGTGAAAGTATAAAAAGATCCGACAAACTACAATGCACACTCTTGTCTGGTTTCTATGGTTATTGAATAATATATTAGCAAAAAGGTGATTTCTGCAAGAAAATATGAGAAGAAAATGAAGTTAAATATAGCTTAAATTGACTCTCATTAAAAAACGTTATTATACGGTTACATAAGTATTGTCATGGAGAATAGTTACATAGTTTCAATACACCTCAAGCAATTTATGGTTGCAAACAACGTATTTTATTCATTTTACTGTTAAATTCATATATTACTTCTAATGCACATTAAATGGTTAAGTATTTTGTTTCATTGAAAATGCTAGCCGTCGATTCTACTGACATTAAAAGAAGAGCGCTTGAATTGTTGTGGTTTACATGCAACAAGAGATGTGTTTGTCAGAAACACAATGCCCCATTCTGCACCGCTTTGAAGCCATATATTTGACCTCTGACCTTGAAGGATGACCTTGACCTTTCACCACTCAAAATGTGAAGCTCCATGAGATACACATGCATGCCAAATATCAAGTTGCTATCTTCAATATTGCAAAGTTATAACCAATGTTAAAGTTTTCAGACAGACGGACAGACTGACTGACGGACGGACAGACTGATGGATGGCCAAACAGACTGACGGACTGTTAAAAACTATATGCCACCCTTCGAGTGCATAAAAACAATCATTGTCCCTTTTGAACTTATTGATTACCAGTGTTTTATTCTGCTTAAATAACAAATGAGCATGTTTTAAGTTAAATAAAGGAAAGGGTCTGAAAATACGAATCCTCAGAAATATAAATGTGATTGAGCATAACGTGAGTTTGTTTGTTGTTGTTTTACGTTTGTTGTGTAATTTAATATTAAGAAAATTAACTTCAAATCCTCTGGAACAAATATTACAGTCAGATGTAA
Organism: Dreissena polymorpha; assembly: GCF_020536995.1. Classification (NCBI taxonomy): domain Eukaryota; kingdom Metazoa; phylum Mollusca; class Bivalvia; order Myida; family Dreissenidae; genus Dreissena; species Dreissena polymorpha. The sequence continues at coordinate 42,903,692 of NC_068367.1, forward strand.
CACATTTCAACATTGTTTTATTGTTATAGTCCAAACTTAGAGTTTTTTTTTTTACAGAACTTTACATTATCCTTCTCTTCTTTTTCAGGAACAACTTGACGACCTTCCTCATGTCAATGTCACTATGAGATTTTGTGTTCAGCTTTATGATGAGTAATTTGTTTTCAGTCATTACTTTAAGGCAGTTTCTGTGTTCGGTGACTATGAGCTTCACTTGAGAGAAAACTCTTTCAACAGCAGCAGTGGAAAGAATTAGAGTTCCATATGCACACAGGAGTTTTTTGATGTTCGGAAACAGTTCTCCAAAAAAGTCTTGTTTGGCGTTCAGCTGCTTCAAGTTGAGTTTGGGTGACCTGGCCTCTGAGTTTGCATGGAACTTAACTTTCAGGTCTGCCCACTCTGCTAGTAGTTCTTCCTCTGGCAGGTGAAGGTGGCTGGCAAGCTGGATGATTTCCAGCTCCCCATGCAGGGTGATTTGGTCCTGTGCCACATGGCTGAAGTCTAGCGCAGCGATTGCCATGATAAGCTCTGAATGATCCAGCCGCTCTTGAATGTGCTCCAGTAACATGTCAATCAACTTGTACCTCGCAGTTTGTACTCTTGTCATGATTAGTTTCCACAATCCCTAGTTTTTTGGCCACTGATGACACCTTGGACAAGAATGGCCCAGCTCGTGTCTTCATGCGCTGTATGTTCACTACTGTACATTCCAGTTGGGGTTGGACTGACGACAGGTCTATATCGGCCCTTTCAAACAGCAACGTCAGCCTTGCCAATACTGTGCAGATGTCACACAGAAGGTGGATATAGCACAACTTGTCATACTTTTTCATTAGATACAGGAGAACACTCGCAGAAACTCCAGAGTGATCACCTAGCTTTTTGTCCCGCCCAGTAGAAATGGCATTTTCTAGACCCATGTATATTGGTTCGTACAGTTTTCAGATCGATTGAAGAGTATTTTCGTGACTAAGCCATCTTGTGTGCACAGTTGTGCTTGGTGTCATTCGAACCTAGTTCTCTTAATAAATCCTGGATGGCATCTAGGGTACCGGACTTGACTGTACTGTAGTGATAGTATTTCCATAGCGCTGTTAGCAGCTCATCAATATCATCAATTTCTTTCACACTACTAAAAGCCTTTTACACAGCCAGTTTCAAACGATGGTTCATATAGTGGAATGGTATCAACCGAGGATTGTCCCTTTGGATTAGCGCAAATACACCGTTTTTCTTTCCAACAATCACGGAAGGTCCGTCACTGGCAAACAACATCATCTTGCCAAGGTCAATTTTGGCGGTCTTCATGATGTCTTTAATGGATGAGTGGATGACGTCAGCGGTGCCAGCTGAAGTTGGATGTCTTGCAGGAAGGCCAAATTTATGGTTTCGTTATCATCATACTTAGCAACCAACGCAAGATGTTTCCTACTGCTGACGTCGGTGTACTCGTCCACCATCAAGCCGAAGACCTCGCTGTTAGTAACCCGCTGTCGTACATCTTCTTCCACAGTGTCGGCCTGGCACTGTAGAAACTCGCCAAATATTCCTGGACTTGTGTACTGGGCGTTCTTCGCTTTATTCAAATATCCTAGGTTTGTAGCCCCTAACTCAATGCAGAGGTCCACCAGTGGCTTAAATAGTGTTGTGTGCAGTAGATTATTTTGAATTAGGAAGTAGAGCACCTTCTGGGTATCGACGAGTGCTTTCCCTTCCTTTGATTCCATTTCCTTGTTGACCTGGTCGATCTGCGAAGCATTATTCAGCTCAGCAGAAATGCATGACTGGTGCTGGGCGGAGATTTCGCGACATGTAATGGCATCAAGTCGTGGAGATGAACAGCCGATTTTTGTCCAGACACCATTGCCAGGAAACCATTTTTTGCATAGGGCACAAAATATACACTCATAGCTATGTCCATCATCACTCATTTCAGTTTCACACTGGAGCCATGGCCGACCTTCCTTCCATTTCTTGTTGAAACATGATGCATGTCAGGAGTTTTTGCGCTTACTACTATCACAGTTTTCCCGGCATACGCGTGCGTCACATCAGAAACCTGTTCCGCCCTGAAATTTTTTTATAATTATTTTCTGATTGCAAAATAATTCATTTATTTGTAATACCAATAGTTTTTAATTACCGAGTGAAAACAAGCACAGATAGTTGTTAAGTTAAAGTCGTAATTGACATTAAACCGCATCAATTTTCATAATCACTTAAGCCATTATGTCACCAGTTTGTATTCTGATGCATATGTTTGTAATTGCGCACTTACAATCCGCATTCTTATCTTGACGAACAGTTTCGTTGAGCTTGGATGGATTAGCATAGTAACTACATCGAGACACAAGTACAATTAATCGGTTAAATCAAAGCTCTTAGAAACGCCTATGGGCCATAAAACTAGATGTGATCAAGCATAGCGTAACAATAGAGGACGGAAAACAGCGGGTGCTCATGATAGGGCAGGGCTGCGGCCTTTGGAAAGGGCAGCGTGGCGCTAAATGGCTTTGAAAGGGGGCAGCATGGCGCTACAAAAAAAGGGCATGGAGCTGCGCCACGCTAAAATGGCCTGGATAAAAGACTATGAAAACGTTCAAAACAAAAGCATGATAGAATAGATGATATTTTATTTGGTCAATCATGAGCTTTTCTGCTATTGTGAAAGTTTATGTTTGACATGAAAACATGACTTAAGTATAGCTAGGTAAACTTTACAGTACTTTGTTTAATGGAAGCAATTAAGCAATTAACATTCAGTTAGAAATGTCCACAAAACACACTTAACAAGAAAACCTATTTCATTGCTTGTAATTTTCACTGTCTCATAAATTATGATTAATGTAGGCAATAGATTACAATCATTATGTTTAACAACTTAAAATGTTTATTGCTAATCATTATTTACTTAGAAATGGATAAAAACAACAGAAAGTTAAATCAGTTGATATTTTGACTAAAATTTTACGACGCATATGTTTAATATTTTGTATTTTCATCAATTATCTTATTGTATATTTTGAATTTGTATAAGTTTTGTAAATGGAATTTCCATCATGAAATTATTTCCTTAGTGTGATCAGTATTCCAACAATATTCGTTTAATATGATGGTTATTGAAAATTTTATTTCATATTAATTGGTTCTCATGATACTATTATCATCATCATATTTTCTATGCTTTCAGAACGTCAAAAAAGGGGCATGTTGTTATTTTGTCTTGAGTAATTATCTCTATAACATAAATGGGATGATAAAAAGTGCAAACACATCTCGACCTATGCATTAAGACACACTCTTCATAAATTTGAATGTGTTGTTTTCATTTCAAACAAATTTGAAAAGCTATAACCTAATTTTGAAAAATGATTTGCGTCTGAGATTGTGCAATAGCTGACAACTTCAGTGCCTTCAGCGCTTTGATTAAGTTTTTGTTCCTATAGTAGCCCCCTTGAGAACCAGGCAATAACTCAGATCTTAAAAGTTTTTTTGTTTAATTAATCTTTGATGTTTAATATGAGCCTTTCTCTAGGAGAATGGGGTTTAATGCATGTGCATAAAGTGTTGTCCCTGATAAGCCTGTGCACGGGCATCCAACCACATATTTTCAGAACAGGGCTAATATAAGTTCAGCAGTTGTTTTTGTTATTTCAGTTTCAGACTGCTACTTTAAGCAAATGTTTATAATTGATTCACAATGTAGTGATTATCTTTTTTGCATTTTTGCTGATATAAAAAGTATCTTCCCCTCCTCCAGAGCTGCTGTCTAAGTAATTAAGGATGTTTTGAGGGTTGAATAAAGCTGCAATTCATTTCCTCACCAGCTCATTGTAAAGGTGGTAATGAGTTTTGCACATGACTTGGATTACTTTCACAAATTTCAAACTATGACTCTGAGAAACATTCAAGACATTTTGTTCCTAGTCACAAAAACAGATCATCAAAATCTTGTCCAAATACCCCCTTCCCCAACCCCCGCCCCCACACACATACACCACAAAACAGCAAAGAGAAAGTTTGCACTGCAGGGTTCACCAGAAAAGTACTTCTAATAATTTCCAACTACAATATGTTACTAGAATGCTAAGCTTTATATTTGCATGCACATTTTCAATAAGTTAACATCATAATTACAATTTGCTGTAGCATGGATACATATATGACAATGTCTTTTTAGCTCATCTATTTTTTTAATAAAAATTATGAGCTATTGTCATCACCTTTGCGTCGGTGTCGGCGTCAGCGTCGGCGTCCGGTTAAGTTTTGCGTTTAGGTCGACTTTTCTCATAAAGTATCAATGCTATTACATTCAAACTTGGTACACTTACTTACTATCATGAGGGGACTGGGCAGGCAAAGTTAGATAACTCTGGCTTGCATTTTGACAGAATTATGTGCCCTTTTTATACTTAAGAAAATTTTGGTTAAGTTTTGTGTTTAGGTCCATTTTATTCCTTTAGTATCAAAGCTATTGCTTTCATACTTGCAACACTTACTAACTATCATTAGGGGACTGTGCAGGCAAAGTTATGTAACTCTGACTGGCATTTTGACAGAATTATGTGCCCTTTTTATACTTAGAAAATTGAAAATTTGGTTAAGTTTTGTGTTTAGGTCCACTTTTTTCCTAAAGTATCAAAGCTATTGCTTTCATACTTGCAACACTTACTAACTATTGTAAGGGGACTGTGCAGGCAAAGTTATGTAACTCTGACTGGCATGAAGGAATTATGGGCCCTTTATACTTGAAAATTTGGTTTAGTTTGGTGTTTTGGTCCACTTTACCCCTAAAGTATCATAGATATTGCTTTCATACTTGGAACACTCGCAAACTATCATAAGGGGACAGTAAAGGACAAGTTGCATAACTCTGGTTGTCATTTTTACGGTATTATGGCCCTTTTTTGACTTAGTAACTTTGAATATATAGTTACATTTTCGGTTTAGATCCACTTTACTTCTAAAGTATCAAGGCTATTGCTTTCAAACTTCAAATACAGTCCAACCCCTTTTAAGCAGCCAGTCAAGGGAAATGGCAAAATTGGCTGCTTAAGGGGGTTGGCCTTTTAAGAGGAGGTTGGGTCATAGGGAGTCTAGAGTTGATGGCCAACAGTTCAATTTTTGTATAAACAAAATGGTAAATATGTGTACATGTACTAAACAATGTATAGACTTAAAATAATTTTATTTCTTTCTTTCTAAAGTCAGCTATAAAACAACATTTTCATTAAAAAAATATTCCATTCATCTTTCTAATCATCATCAATATCATCCTCATCAGAATCAAGTCAATGAAAAAGAATCATTCTCATGATTCGTTGTTTACAGAATGAGCGTTGTATGGCCCCAATACACTTAAGATGGGAACAGTTGTGAATCAGTTATGCGTGAATAACTCCTGTGTCACTATCAATCGATAATTTAATTGATTAATTGCAGTTTTATGTCTTTGTAATACCTACCGCACGAATTGGTCCCGACAGTGATCTCCTCCACGATAAGATTGTGGCCAGTTACTGAAGAGACTGATAATAGCAACCAGATGTAATCCTACTGTTAATCGTGCTTTTCATGCATAATATTATAAAAACATTTATTTCGCCGCATAAATGGTTTTATCAAAATTAATATTGAAATCATTGTAAATATAAAACAAAAATAAATGTTTTGTTAAATTCCCAAATGAGAATCATAATTTGTAATCCAAAACACACTCCCTATGGATTTATGTTAACCAGATGTTTACAAATCCTAGCATCAAAAAAGTCCTCATGTATTTCCTTTGTCCGGACAAAAGCGTGCGAAAATTATGCACCAATGTACAATGTCACGTCATACCCATGCAAGCGTGTATTTATTTTTATGTCCCCCACTATAGTAGTGGGGAACAAATTGTTTTTGCCCTGTCTGTTGGTCTGTCTGTTGGTCTGTCTGTTGGTCTGTCTGCGCCAACTTTAACATTTTGCAATAACTTTTGCTATATTGAAGATAGCACCTTCATATTTGGCATGCATGTGTATCTCATGAAGCTGCACATTTTGAGTGGTGAAAGGTCAAGGTCAAGGCCATCCTTCAAGGTCAGAGGTCAAATATATATGGCCAAAATCGCTCATTTTATGAATACTTTTGCAATATTGAAGATAGCAACTTGATATTTGGCATGCATGTGTATCTCATGGAGCTGCACATTTTGAGTGGTGAAAGGTCAAGGTCAAGGTCATCCTATAAGGTCAGAGGTCAAATATATGTGGCCCAAATCGCTTATTTTATGAATACTTTTGCAATATTGAAGATAGAAACTTGATATTTGGCATGCATGTGCATCTCATGGAGCTGCACATTTTGAGTGGTGTAAGGTCAAGGTCATCCTTCAAGGTCAGAGGTCAAATATATGTGGCCCAAATCGCTTATTTTATGAATTATTTTGCAATATTGAATATAGCAACTTGATATTTGGCATGCATGTGTATCTCATGGAGCTGCACATTTTGAGTGGTGAAAGGTCAAGGTCATCCTTCACAAGGTCAAGGTCATCCTTCAAAGTCAAACGTCATATAGGGGGACATTGTGTTTCACAAACGCATCTTGTTGGATAAAAACTTTGTAGCACAGAGAACATGTAGAGCAGTTGATTTCGGTTAAAAGTTGCGTTGTTCTTTTTAACTTTTAAGTAGCCAATAATTGTCATAAATGTGTGCTTGAAATAGTATGATTCAACAGCTACAAATAATCAATTATAAATTTAGAATCTCTTTTCCAGTACTAATTGATGATATTCGCATGTTCGGAAACAAAAAGATCAAACGGTCAAATATTGCTTTTAACCCGATTACCCGATAATCTGTCGCTAATTAATTGCAATTTTGCAAACTGGCTGTCAAAATGTTTATCACACATCACGCTTCCGTACTGCAGAGCATAAACTGCAGACCGTAAGTACGTATCGATTTTTTTTGCCGTTGCGTCGGTGTAATTTTGCCAGTGTACATGACTGACTTACTCGCGCGTGACCACTCATATGGGGGGAATTTAACATTTGGGATGCAAAATTGCTGGCCGCTGGCCGGAGAAACGGGGTAACCGCTAAAGAGGGGTGCATTATATAGTATTTTGCGACGGTCGCGGCACAGACCGGCCGCCTACACGGGGCGACCGGCGATAAGGGGTGACCGGAAGTAGGGGTTGGACTGTACTTTCATGCTATCATGAGGGTACTGTACCTGGCAAGTTGAATTTTACCTTGACCTTTGAATGACCTTGACTCTCAAGGTCAAATAATTAAATTTTGCTAAAATTGCCATAACTTCTTTATTTATGATTAGATTTGATTGATACTTTGAAAAAACAACTCTTACCTGACATACCACAATAGACTCCACCCAAACTATCCCCCCCCCCTCCGAATCCCCCCCCCCCCCCCTCGAATCCCCACTCAATCCCCTCAAATTTTTTTTTCAAGATCATCTCATAAATGACCACCACACCCTCACACTATACCCCCCCCCCCCCATCCCCCACCCCAAAAAATTATTTGTATTCTCCCGCTAGGGTGGCATATACAGTTGAACTGTCCGTCAGTATGTCAGTCAGTCTGTCCGTCCGTCCGAAAAAACTTTAACATTCAATTTGGCCACAATTTTTTCACTATTGAAGATAGCAACTTGATATTTGGCATGCATGTGTATCTCATGGAGCTGCACATTTTGAGTGGTGAAAGGTCAAGGCCAAGGTCATCCTTCAAGGTCAAATGTCAAATCTATGGTGTCTGTCTGTCCGAAAACTTTAACATTGGCCATATTTTTTTCAATATTGAATGTAGCAACTTGATAATTGGCATGCATGTGTATCTCAAGGAGCTGAACATTTTGAGTGGTGAAAGGTGAAGGTTAAGGTCATCCTTCAAGGTCAAATGTCAAATATATGGCGTCTGTCCGTCCGAAAACTTTGACATTGGCCATAACTTTTTTAATATTGAAGATAGCAGCTTGATATTTGGCATGCATGTGTATCACATGAAGCTGCACATTTTGAGTGGTGGAAGTTTAAGGTCAAGGTCATCCTTCAAGGTCAAAATAAATATAAAAATTTCAAAGCGGCATTCTCATGAAGCTGCACATTTTGAGTGGTGGAAATTCAAGGCCAAGGTCATCCTTCAAGGTCAAGGTCATCCTTTAAGGTCAAAGGTCTTTTTTTTTATAATTTCAAAGCGGCGTTCTCATGAAGCTGCACATTTTGAGTGGTGGAAATTTAAGGTCAATGTCATTCTTCAAGGTCATGATCATCCTTCAAGGTCAAAGGTCAAAAAAGAATATTTTCAAAGCGGCGTTCTCATTAAGCTGCACATTTTGAGTGGTGGAAGTTCAAAGTCAAGGTCATTCTTCAAGGTCATGATCATCCTTCAAGGTCAAAGGTAAAAAAAAGAATAATTTCAAAGCGACGTTATCATGAAGCTGCACATTTTGAGTGGTGGAAGTTCAAGGTCAAGGACATCCTTTAAAGTCATCCTTCAAGGTCATCCTTCAAGGTCAAAGGTAATTTTTTTTTACAAAATTTCAAAGCGGCAATCTCATGAAGCTGCACATTTTGAGTGGTGGAAGTTCAAGGTCAAGGTATTTCTTGAAGGTCAAGGTCATCCTTGAAGGTCAAAGGTAAAAAATAATAATTTCAAAACGGCATTATCATGAAGCTGCACATTTTGAGTGGTCAAAGTTCAAGGTCAAGGTCATCCTTCAAGGTCATCCTTCAAGGTAAAAGGTCAAAAATAAATATTTGAAAGTGGTGTTCTCATAAAGCTGCACATTTTGAGTGGTGTATGTTCAAGGTCACAGTCATTCTTCAAGGTCAAAGGTAAAAAAAAAAAAATTCAAAGCAGCGCAATAGGGTGCATTGTGTTTCTGATGAACACATCTCTGGGTCTTTTTCAAACATGGTTAAAAAACACAAATATTTATTTTTTTAACCAGGTTTTCCGAAGGAAAAAACTGGTTATTAGATTGGCGAATACTGGCGGGCTGGCTGGCTGGCTGGCTGGCAGGCTGGCGGGCGGGCGGAACAAGCTTGTCCGGGCCATAACTATGTCGTTCATTGTCAGATTTTAAAATCATTTGGCACATTTGTTCACCATCATTGGACGGTGTGTCGCGCGAAATAATTACGTCGATATCTCCAAGGTCAAGGTCACACTTTGAGTTCAAAGGTCAAAAATGGCCATAAATGAGCTTGTCCTGGCCATAACTATGTCATTCATTGTGAGATTTTAAAATCATTTGGCACATTTGTTCACCATCATGGGACGGTGTGTCGCACGAAAGAATCACGTCAATATCTCCAATGTCAAGGTCGCCACAACTAAAAATAGATTAAAAAAAAAAAAAAAACTTACAAAGGGTGTTAATTTTGTTTGTTCATTTCAAAAGTTCAGTTTGAGTTTTCTCCCTTTATCAGATTTTTTTTCACAATGAAAACCTGGTTTTGTGACAATTTTGTCCCTTGTTATTATTTTATTTTTGAAATACCGTCCAACCATCCCACTCAAGAATCCCCCCCCCCCCCCCCCAGAAAAAAAAATGCATTTTTTTGAATTTTTGGAAGACAATGTAATAAATGACTACACCCCCACACTATACAACCTTTTGAGATAGGTCCCGACACCTTTAAAAAGAAAAATAGATGAGCGGTCTGCATTGAATATGTTTACACTCCCAGATAAGGTGTTCTATTGTTTCAATATGTTCACTGCACATATCACATAGATTTGTATTGGATAGGTTGCACTTAAAAATATATTTATTTGTAGCTATGATTCTCTGGATGTATTTATATTGAACATTTCTCAGTGTGCTATCAGTAGTTGATTTATATTGCATGACAAATATTTGTTTCCAATTTAGTTCTTTTTTTCCAAGAAGGTTTTGCCATTAAGTTTGAGCTTTAGAGATTTTGGCAGGGGGTTTTAATTTGAAGTGAGTAAAATATTTGTTTTGTTTTGTTTTGTTTTGCAATTATGTTTTCTACGAATGTTTTTTAAGTACATGGTGTGTTATTTGTATCGGTAGCAGCTTTGATATGTATTATAAGGTATACTTTTAATCAATGTGTAGTACATTAGGAAATTACTAGTAGGTATTCCCAATATGTAGCAAAGGTTATCAAAAGAATAGAAGTCATTCATTCTGTAGTCGTACAATTGATCTACATATTTTATGTTTCGTTCGAACCAATCTTTATAGAAAAACGTTTTATTGTTAGTAGTTATGTCTTTATTGTTCCATAGAATGATTTTACTGTCTATTTTGGTTTCTAAATTATGAGTAACTCTACAACATGCCGATAGAACATTCGATAGAAATATGTTTTTGGTTCAAAATTCATATACGATATTATTGTCGATATTACATTCAAAAAGTTAGGAGTCACCATATTTTTTAAAGAATTTTCTGGTAGAATAATTTCCATTTACTCGTATTGGTATTATCCAAATATCTTTAAACCCAACTGCATTTGATTGCATTCAGGAATGAATCTATATCAGTTATTATATATATAGTCTGATACCTCCATATTCTACTGATTGAATTAATTGAGTTCGTTTAATTTTATCAGGTTTACCGTCCCATATGAAATTAACTATTTCTGATTTTATATCTTCAATAATATCATTTGGTGGGTTTGGGAGAACTGTTAGTGTTAAATTAATTTAGGAAGTGCAAACGTTTCTAACACGGTGTTTTTTCCGATAAGTGTAAGTTTACGATGCTGCCATGATTTTAAACAATTTTTAAATTTTTGAAATTAAGGCAATATGTTTTTTAGAAATGTTTCATTTTCATTGTTTGTAAAGGTTATTCCTAACGTTGTTGCTTTATCTGATGTCCAGTTGAATTTCATTTCTTGTTTAAGATGAATATTACTTTTTTTGAATTTACCAACTCGTAGCACAGTGCATTTAGTTTTATTTAGTTTAAGACCCGATGCCATTTCAAAAAGGGTTAGCGATTCTATAAGATGATTGAATGAGTCACTACTGTCATTTAAGAGGTAAGTTGCGTCGTCAGCAAATAGGGACTGTTTAATTTCTTCTTCAGGTTCAAGCGATATTCCCTTTATATTTTTATTTGATTGGATATAGTGTGATAGATACTCGATGCATATAATAAATATTGAGGATGAAAGTGGACATCCTTGTCTTACCTCTCGTTCGATGTTAAAACTGTTTGAGAAAAAGCCATTGTTAAGAATTATACTGTTAATATCAGTATAAAATAGTTTGACCCATTTAATTAGACTTTCACCGAAAGTCATATTTTCTAAGAAAGAGAACATAAATGAGTGGTTTAGTTAATCGAAAGCCTTTTCAAAATCTGCAAAGAAAATGAAGCCAGAATTGTTGGGTTAGTTGAAATACAACTCTCTGATTATACTCCTTTAATTGACGTTTCGGCATAATGCCTTTATCAAAACATTGGAAATTATATGTTAACTACATTTTTACGTCTTTTGACTGCACAATTTAAATAACAAAGAAAAATGTTTTTAAACGTCAAATGACGTTGTACATGATGACGTCATAAATGGCGTTATATAAAATGGCGCCAAAAAAATGTAAAATTCGCCAAAAATGAAATGACGTTAAACACTTACATATTGTCTCTTAATCCTATGTTAAATATGTGCTTTATATATTTAATAAATTGATATTTTACAATAAAATAATCATCATCATATGTAATTATAATCTACCTTAACTTATTATCATAAATTAAATAGGGTAAACTTATTTAATGACTCTTATTATTTCAATCCATATCTATGTATAATATTCTAATGATATTTGATTAAATAGTCATATATACTTGCTATTCTATATATCATATACACATTATGGACAAGATAAATTGCATAAAGTACTATTATTTTTTACATTCATTTATGTTGATGATTAATATAAAATGTTTTTCACATATATTTTTTACAAGATAGTTTCCCGTAGCAGGACATCAAGTTGATTTTTTGTATTTAGTCCATTTGGTGATTGCGTTTGAAACTTCTTTATAAATTCCAATTCTTTAATAAGTCTGTAATAATGGGAACTGTCTCTTATTTGTGTTAACACTGATACACCCATGTCCTGCACTCTGTGGCCAGCACCATTGAAATGTTCTGAGATTGGTTTCTCTCTTCGTAGTCGCACGTCAGCCTCGTGTTCTTTGGCACGTTCCTTTAATGATCTGCTTGTCTCTCCGACGTATACCATCTTTTGGCATTTAATACAAAATATACCGTACACCAAGTTATAAATGTTACAGTTCTGTTTTATTGCTTCGTTTGGAATTTCACTTTTCGGGTTGTTATGAAAACCTTTTCTCAACATTTTACAGACTATACAATTAGTCTTACACGATTGTGGTATTAGTTGAAAACGTTTGTTTATCTCTTTATTTGTTTTTCCATGAACTAAAATGTCACCGATATTCCTATCTCGTCTGTATGCAACTATTGGTACGTCTGGGAATATATTTTTCATTCTGTCTGATTTATATAGTTTGTCTGTATGTTTTCGAATTATTGAGTGGATATTTGGAAGGTTGTTAGAATAAGTTATAGCTAGTGGAACTCTCTTGTTGGCTGTTTTATTTGTTTCTTTCTTCTTAAGTAAGTCTTTCCTATTTAAATTATCAACTCGGGATAGCTCATGGTTTACAAATTTATTTGGATATCCTCTTTTTTGTAGATTCTGTTTTAGTTCTTTTTTACGATGTTTGTATTTGTTTTCGTCAGAACATATTCTTTTTAAACGTATTCCTAATCCATAGGGTATTGCTTTCTTCACATTTGTTGGATGGTTTGAGTTATATTGGACATATTGATGTTTATCGGTTGGCTTTGAGTATAAATCAGTTGTTATTTTATTATCTTCTAGTTGAATTTTTGTGTCTAAGAAATCTATCTGTGTTGTGTTCCATCTTAATTCTACTTTGATGTTTTCATGTATTTTGTTAGCATAGTCGAAAAATTTCATGAGTTCGTCAATTCCATGTGTCCATAGTCCAAACCCATCATCTATGAAACGTTTATAGAATATTGGTTGTTTATTGTATTCAGATAATTGTTCATCCCATTTTCTCATGTAACAACAGGCATAATTTCTCCCAAGTTTCGATCCAATAGCTACTCCCTCTTTTTGTCTGTATTCTTGTCCACAAAATTCGATCACATTATTTTCTAAAACAGTTTCAATCATTTCAATCACCGCTTCAGTGTTGATGGTCTTAGTACAGCGTTCATTTAAAGCTTGTTTGCACGCCTCTAGGCCCTCTTTCTTTGGAATCGATGGGTATAACTTGACAACATCAAAACAGTATAAGATAATTCCTTCTGGTAATGGTGTAGTTATTTCCCTCTCTATAGCGTTTAAAAATGCTGTGGTGTCTCTTATATAGCTTGGTGTTTCTATAACATAGGTTTCTAGCTCCTTTTCTGCTACCTCTGCCATTCTTTCAGTACTTGTTCCAATGCCATTTACGATTGTTCTATACGGGTTGCCTTTTTTATGTATTTTTGGATTTCCTTTGAGTTTCCCTCTTGATGGATATTTTGGTATCAAGTATTGTTGTAATTTCTTTGAGATAATGCCGTTTTTAAATAGTTTATTTGCTAGTTGCTTCACCTTTTTGTTTGCATTGTCAAGTCCATTCCCATTAGTTTTTTCATATGATGTGCTGTCATTAAGTTCGTTCCGGAGTTTTTCTACATATTCATTTGCGTCTGTTATCACTATTCCAGAACCTTTGTCTGCAGGCCTTATTATTATACTGGAATCATTTAGTAACGTGTGCAATGCTTGTTTTTCTTGTCTTGTGATATTTGACTGTCCATTTTCTTTTATGCCATTTAGAATATCATTTTTAACTGCTTCTATATAAGCATCTAGCCACTTTTCTCTACCAGGTTCAGGAGTAAAACGGCTTTCTTTCTTTATCTCATATTCCTCCTTTTCATTTTTCCTTTCTTGATTTTCATCACTATGGAAATACTCTGCGAGTCGCATCCGTCTCTCCCATTCTGCTAGGTCACTGTGTATCTTAGATAAATCTACGTGTTTTTTAGACGGTACAAAAGATATTCCTTTGGATAATAGACTTGTTTCTGCTTCTGTTAACTTTCTTGAAGACAGATTTGTAACAGTGTCAAGACTATTATTATTTGTTTCAATTGTGTCTTTTTTTGCTGGTTTATTTTCACCCTTGTTTTTAGTTCTTTTATCGTTTGATTTAAGTTTTTGTGTATCACACTCTTGCGTTTTTCTATTTTTCTTATCTTGATAGTTCATTTTATGCCCTCTTTCTTCAAAATTGTAACAGGACTCCATTGTAAACCAATCTATTTGAACTTCCCTATTCATTCTCTCATATTCAGGAAGGTATTGATGTTTGTTTTGGTCCAATTTTATATGCAGTAAAGTGAAATGCTGCATTCTTAATCTTAGGAATATTTTTCGTTTTGTTTTTACTCCATTAAGTGGTTGGAAAAATAGTTTACTTGTAATATTTTGGTCGTCAGCAAATATGCATATTTCACTTAAAAATAGGGTTGCTGCTGCATATATTTCGGCTTCAGTTGCCCACGATTCAACTCTTCCGTCACTAAATGAATGATTTTCTATATGCTTTGTGATACTTCTATCTACGTATTAATTAATTAATTGAAATAATTTATGCATTCTTGTATCAGACATACGTTTTCACCAATGTAACGTCCTTTTATGAAACCAGATTGAGATCTTGCGATGATTGACGGTAATATTTTTAAAATTCTGTTTGATATACTTTTAGTTGCAATTTTATAATCATTGTTTAGTAAACTAATCGGGCGCCAGTTTGCTAAGGATTCTAAGTTTTTTCCAGGTTTTGGAATGAGTGATATTATACCTTGTTTTTGTAGCGTAGTTAAGTTTTCGTTGTTAAATGAATAGTTAAGTGAATTAATTAAATGTGTTTTAATATCATTCCAGAATATTTTATAGAATTGGATTGTGATGCCATCAGATCCTAGACTTTTGTTATTTTGCATCTCTTTTAGTGCTAATCCACATTCATATTCATTAAGTAATCCGTCGCAGAGCAGTTTTTCCTCTTGATTTAAAGCATGATGTGTATTTTTAAATAAGGTGTTATTTTCAACCTGTTTTCGTTTATAGAGGGTTTCGAAAAATAAACGTTGTTCATCTAGTATTTGAGTTCTGTTTGTTATATCTTTGCCACTGACTATTAATTTGTGTATAGTTTTTTGTTCGCTTCTACGTTTTTCGATGTTTGCAAAGTATTTAGTATTTTTTTCATTGTGTTCAACATGCTGTGCACGTGCTCGTAGTATTATTCCATTGAGATGTGTATGATAAATATCTACTAATACTTGTTTTTTTAATGTTATTTCATTTTCAATGGCTTTGGCAGGTATCCTTTGTGTTTGTTTCATGTAATTGCTTTTCAAGTGTTTCAAGTGTTTCAATGGTTTTGATAGTTTCAGTTTCAAGTTTGCGTGTTTCTTTTTGTTTAAAAGATGTGTATCTAATTGTTGTGTTACGTATATTTCCTTAAATAACTTCCCATAAGGTGTTTGGGTTCGCATCTTTATTATTTTGAACTGTATGTAATATTTCTTGTTTTATTTGCGTTTGATATTGTGTATCTAATAAGATTCTGTTGTTAATTTTGAAGTATCCTGGGCCTCTTTCAGGTTGTATTTTGTGTAGTTTAAGTTCAACTAGAGAGTCACATGGTCAGTCATAAATCCTGGTTTTATGCTACATGTGTCAATAATGTTGCAAAGTGACTCAGATGTTAAAAAATAGTCTAATCTACAGAATATTGTTGGTTTTGTGTTTGAGTGCCAGGTGAATTTGCTTTCGTTTGGATATATTGTACGCCAGATGTCTATCATATTGTAGTTTTCAATTATGTTATTTAAAATGTTTCTATTTTTAGGATGAGTATAAAGGTTTCCCTTCTTTTTATCTAATAATGGGTTAAGAACAGTATCTATACTTGCTAGTCTGCCAATTAATATTTCGTTAAATTTATCGACTGTGATTCCTATATTATTTTTAATCAGAAAGGCAATGCCTTGTTTATTAGTATGTTTTCCACTGATATAGATGTCTCCGTCCCATTCATCTTTTAAGGTTTGTGCGAAAGCATGTGTCAAGTGACTTTCTTGTAATAGGCATATACTTTTTTTTCTCGTCTAACCACTTGAAGATTTTAATGCGTTTGTCTATTGTTTAGCCCTTTTACATTTAAAGTACATATTTTAATCATTTAAAGATGTGGAGGGTGATGTAAATGATAATTTGCTTGTGTTTTTATCCAGTTGCTTTCTATTTTTAAAACAAGTCCAGTTGCTTTCTATTATAAGACCCAAGATGTCAATACATACAAACAAAAAAAGAAAACAAAAATTATGGATACAAAAATATGAATATTCCTATATTATACAAAACGGAAGTAATATAAATTAAAAAAGAAAAAAAATCTAACATAAGAAAGAGGTTTTGATAGGTAAGTACCAGGATTTTACATCAGCAAAATGTAAACAAGAAAAGCTAGACACAAACAAAACAACAGCCGAGCCATTCGGCCTGTTACGGATGAAAAATCTCTGATTACACTGACATTGAACATATTATGACTTATGATGATAAAAATTCATAATTCAAACAGTAGACGTCAAAATATAAACAAGACAAGAGATGTGTTTGTCAATGCCCCCTAATGCGTGGCTTTGAATTTTTTTGACCTTTGACCTTGAAGGCTGACCTTGACCTTTCACCACTCAACATGAACAGCTCTATGAGATACACATGCATGCCAAATATCGATTTGCTCTCTTATATATTGCAAAAATTTGACCTTGACCCTTGATTTTGAGGTTGAACTTGACATTGACCTTTCACCACTCAAAATGTGCAGCTCCATGAGATACACAAGCATGCCAAATATCAAGTAGCTATCTTCAATATTTCAAAAATTGAGCTTGACCTTGAGGATGAACTTGACCTTGACCTTTCCCCACTCAAAATGTGCAGCTCCATGAGATACACATGCATGCCAAATATCAAGTTTCTATCTTAAATATTGCAAAAATTGACCTTTGACCTTGGCCTTTTACCTTGAAGATGAACTTGACATTGACCTTTCACCACTTTAAATGTGCAGCTCCATGAGACACACACGCAGACCAAATATCAAGTTGCTATCTTCAATGTTGCAAAATTTGACCTTTGACCTTAACCTTTGACCTTGAAGGATGAACTTGACCTTGACCTTTTCCTACTCAAAATGTGCAGCTCTATGAGATACACATGCATGCAAAATATCAAGTTGCTATCTTGAATATTGCAGAATTTTACCTTTGACCTTTAAGGATGAACTTGACCTTTACTTTTCATCACTCAAAATGTGCAGCTCCATGAGATGCACACGCATGCCAAATATCAAGTTGCTATCTTCAATATTTAAAAAGTGATGGCCAATGTTAAAGTTTTTGGACGGATCCATATATTTGAAATTTGACCTTGAAGGATGACCTTAACTTTGACCTTTCACCTCTTAAAAAGTGCAGCTCCATGAGATACACACGCATGCCAAATATCAAGCTGCTATCTTCAATATTCAAAAAGTTAAGGCCAATGGTAAAGTTTTTGGACAGACGGACAGACGCCATATATTTGACATTTGACCTTGAAGGATGACCTTTACATTTACCTTTCACCACTCAAAAAGTGCAGCTCCATGAGATACTCATGCATGCCAAATATCGAGTTGCTATCTTCAATATTTAAAAAGTTATGGCCAATGCTAAAGTTTTTGGACGGACAGAATATTTGACATTTGACCTTGAAGAATGACATTGACCTTCACCTTTCACCACTCAAAATGTGCAGCTTAGAATAATATAAGTACATGTAAAGTGATCATCACTAAGTTCATAACATATCAGGTTACATTATGCAATAGTGAGTAGGGAAACATATTAATGAGAATCCTAAGCACACAATATATGTACATGTTTTTTAATATAGGCTCCAGTAAGAAGTAAATATAAGTTTGAGTATTAGTAAAACAGTAATGTTGTTTTAGTAAAGACCCTTTTTTGCAAAAAACAACAGCGTAAAACAATTAAAAGCACAGAGCAATACTAACAATATGACTTGATTTATGTTCCTGATATTTGCGCCAGATATACTTTTTAGGCAATTACTACAATTGATAGTTTTGGCGGACATTAGTCTAAGCAAGAATAGAGCTTAAATATAAAACATCCATCATTAGTGAATATCATTTATGCTTGGGCTATTTAACATACTAATATTGAATTGTTTGTACATGAAAATATAAAATATGCATTTGGTTGCTTATGTTTGTGTTATTATTTAAAAAAATAAAAAAAATAAAAGAAAGACATTGAGGCCGACCCACACATCATTTTTTCATGAAAAGATGCAACACGGCCACTGCTTTTTTGTAAAGGAAAAATGCCTTCCTAAAGGAGAGCATGTTTTTTTCTTCAGCGAAAAAAGCGAAAACTGCAGAAAAAAAACACCCATTACTAGACTCTTAGGTGTTAAAAATAATGTTAAACCAAATGTATGTTTTCATAAAGTCCCCAAAGTTTTTGCTCCATGGCATTTTATAGTGCGCAATACATTAAACATTTTTTCTAGATTGTACTCTTATCTCATTAAGTCAAGCACTGTAAACCTTATTAATCGGCTTCAAAAGAAATGGGTTCCCGTGCAACTCGCGCAATAATCTTTATTTATTGACGTGTCAGTCCAATGTGAGTTCAAAGAAAAGTGTACACAAAAGTAGCGTTAGCAACCTAAACATTTTTACAATATCAAACTTTAACAGCACATTATCGTTTTTGGTTATTGGTTATTGAGCACCTTTAGTATGAAGTGTACAAAAAATAGTGTAAACAATGTAATTTTTACTCTATCAACACTTTAAGAAAATGTAGTTTGAGGTATCAATGTTATTTTTTTGGCCACTGTAGATCAAGCCAGTGCTGATAGTCCTCCCATTCTACGCGATGAACCACGTCTCTTGCTTCTTTGTAGGAGTTGGCACCGTTCCTGGACCAGACACTTTTAATTTCGTCCGACATTTTCCGTTTCACGCTCATAAACACCCCATGATTTAGGGTGGTTAGATCCTCACATTCAAACACGCCTTTCGCACAAAGCAGTTTGCTTTGCCTCAGCACTCGGTTACGCGTCATACGTGATTTGAAGCGTAAGATTATATCTTTCTTGCCATTTGGACTCCTTTTCAGTCGGTGGGCGATGTCAACGTCTTCCATAGGAAGGCTGAGACTCCTTGGTGATGCTAGTAATTTTGGCAATGGAGATCTTAGTGGCTTCCTCTGCTGATTCAAATAAAGGCATTCCTTTAGGGTCAATTTTTGTGGATGAATGTTCTGTTCCACTTAGAATTATATTATTGCTTCGGCTATATTGGTTAGAGTCATTTTCTGATCTTCTTCTGTTGTTTTCCTGGTTCGCTAATTCAGTTTTCAGTTTTGTGTTTTCTTCTGAATGTATATTTACTTGCGACTTCAGGTTTTTGACATCTTTCTTCAGTGTATCATTTTCAATCTCCTTCTCAGATAGTCTTGCCTCTAAAATTTTAATTTGTTTTGTACATGATGTTAATAAACTTTCTTTAAGTTTATCTAAGAGATCGTTCACTAAGTTTTTCAGCCTTTCGTTGTCTCTTCCTATTATATCTTTGACCTTATTGTTCATCTTGTTAATTGGTTTGTCAACGTTTGAAACAATATTCGTCAATTTTGAGTTTTCAATTTTGTCTTTCAATTGTTTTTTTATGTCAGCGATTTCACTTTTATGCGTATTTTCTTCGCCGCTGCTTATTCCAATTGATGCAGCACTTTCACTTGAAGACTGCTTTTTAGACAGTTCAGGTGCAATCGAGTCCGTTTCTAATTCACTGATGCTACCCCTCGAGTTGATTTCCTTTTTACGTTTTTTGTCCTGTTTGCCCTTTGTTGACATTGTTGTGGTGCTGATCTTTTTTGGGAAGTATAGATAGAGTGGTCGAATGTGACCTTTGTGATTTAAATAAGCATCGATATTGAAATGGTCAAGCTTCAATGAACATGGTGTCCAATATGACTGCGTTCATATAAATTAAAAAAAATATTTAACACATTGTTTGTCAAAATTAAAATATTTTCCTGGCACCTGCCTGTAAGTTAGATGACATAAATTTCACATGCTCACTTTTACTCACTTTATTTTACTATCCAGAATCCTTTAAGCTCGACTATTATATATGAAATATATATAGTGGAGATATCCTACTCACCCAGGCATCGGCGTTCCGTTCCGTTCCGTGCCGTTAGCTTGCAAATGTTAAAGTTTTCGTACTACCCCAATTATTTTCATTGTCCCTTGACATATTGCTTTCATATTTTGCATACTTGTTTACCAACATGACCCCATCCTATAAACAAGAGCAGACAACTGTAACAAGCATTTTGACAGAATTATGGCCCCTTTTATACTTAGAATATGCATATTATGGATAAATCTATGTTTAAGTTTGCGTACTACCCCAAATATTTCCTGTGTCCCTTGACATGTTTGACAAAACAACACTTACCTGACATACCACAATGCACTCCACCCAAACCATCCCCCCCCCCCCCGAACCCCCAATCCCCCCCCAAGATCATCTATTAAATGATCACACACCCACATTATACCCCCACACCCCCAAAAAAAATTTTTTGTTTTTGTTTTTTGTTTTCTTATTTTTGAAACATCTATTAAATGATCACACACCCACATTAAACCCCCCCCCCCTCTCCATGATGGCTTACGTTATACTGTCAAGCACTCGAAAAGTCGAGCATGCTGTCCTCTGACAGCTCTTGTTTAAATATGCAATCACTAAAAATTAACAAAATCACTTATTTCTCAGAGTATTGAAAAAAAAACGTTCGCCATAGTTGACCCGGAAGTAGAGATAATAATAATGATGCTGCTAAATGAAAGTGGTGTGATATATCTGCATGAAGATTCTTAATAATGAAGGTGGTGCAATATATCTGAATAAGGATGCTAAATAATGAAAGTGGTCAGGGGGTTTTTTACTAAGAAAGTGACGCCGATATTCGGCGTCTTCCCCTACCAGAATTTTTCCCCTAAAAATACAATTTTCCCTCCAAAAATATAATTTTTCACCAAAATATAATATTTTACCCTCAAAGAAATGTTTTTTTTCTTTTGGGAAGTCGACACTTATCCAATTTATACCATGTACAACGATCTCGCTCTCTCTCCCCCGACGAACACTCAAATCTGGGAATACCAGTGATTCTAAATATAGCTCTTAAATTACTTCATGGAAACCGGGCAACTAATCGTATTAATCATGTGACTATTTTACTGGATTCCGTTCTTGCGCCAGAAGGGTGTTTCGTCAATTAATTACCGGAAACCAGTCGAATTTTCATCCGGGTTATGTGAAAGCCAAGATATAAACGTTAAAACAGAAAAAAAGTCTCACAATTGGCGTTCATACACAAACAAAATAAAACGTTCGGACTCGGAAAATATTAATTGCGTCGACACATTTTTTAACAATGAATCATCAAAAACTGTTGAAACCCAGCAGGATTCGGAGGTACATGTAATCAACATCGAACATTGTGAAAGTGAAAGTACACAATCGGCAGCTGCCGCACCTTTCCCTTCCAATACTGTAGCAGATCTAAATCATCTACCCATTCATCATGAAATTGAAATCACAATATTGACATCGTCCCCCGGCCCCAGTTGAAAACATTTCCCATTATTAGATCTAGCCCTGCAACTTTATTTAGGACTTTGACTTTAATATCATACTTTTTCATGTGTTTAAGAACAAAAGGTCAGAGACATGCCTCTTTTGCTAAAAAAACCCCTGAAGTCTGTAGGTGAGTTATAGACATTGAAATGAACAGTTTTTATTTTTTCCCCAAAAATGTCTCTTTCTCGCTCTATTTTCCCCTTTTACCCAGTGTCCAGCGTCTTCCCCTTTTTCTAAAAAAAAACCCTGGTGGTGTAACATATATGCATAAGGATGCTAAATCATGAAAGAAGTGTAACAAATCTGCATAATGATGCTGCTAAATGAAAGTGGTGATATATATCTGCATGAGGATTCTAAATAATGAAAGTGGTATAACATATCTTCATAAGGATGCTAAATGATGAAAGTGGTGTACCATATCTGCATAAGTATGCTAAATAATGAAAGTGGTGTAACATATCTTCATGAGGATGCTAAATAATGAAAGTGGTGTAACATATCTGCATAAGGATGCTAAATAATGAAAGTGGTTTAATATATCTAGTGCATCAAGATACTAAATAATGAAGTTGGTGTAACATATCTGCAAAGGGCTACTAATCTGCATAAGGATGCTACTAAATGTGAGTGTTGTAACATATCAGCAAAGGGCTGCTTAATAATGAAATTGGTGTACCATATCTGCATAAGGATGATTAATGAAAGTGGTGTAACATATCTTCATAAGGATGCTAAATAATGAAAGTGGTGTACCATACCTGCATAAAGATGCTGCTAAATGAAATTGGTGTACCATATCTGCATAGGGCTGCTTAATAGTGAAAGTGGTGTAACATATCTGCATAAGGATGCTAAATAATGAAAGTGGCGTATCATATCTGCATAAGGATGCTTAATAATAAAAGTGGTGTAACATTTCTGCATAAGGAAACTAAAAAATGAAAGTGGTGTAACATATTATCTGCATAAGGATGCAAAATAATGAAAGTGGTGTAACATATCAGCATAAGGATGCTAAATAATGAAAGTGGTGTAACATATCTGCATAAGGATGCTAATGACAGGGGTGTAACATATCTGCATTAGGATGCTAAATAATGAAAGTGGTGTAACATATCTGCATAAGGATGCTAAATAATGAAGGTGGTGTAACATATCTGCATATCTGCATAAGGATGCTAAATAATGAAAGTTGTGCAACATATCTGCATATGGATGCTAAATAATGAAAGTGGTGTGATATATCTGCATAAGGATGCTTAATAATGAAAGTGGAGTACCATATCTGCATAAGGATGCTTAATAATGAAAGTGGAGTACCATATCTGCATAAGGATGCTTAATAATGAAAGTGGAGTACCATATCTGCATAAGGATGCTTAATAATGAAAGTGGAGTACCATATCTGCATAAGGATGCTTAATAATGAAAGTGGAGTACCATATCTGCATAAGGATGCTTAATAATGAAAGTGGAGTACCATATCTGCATAAGGATGCTTAATAATGAAAGTGGAGTACCATATCTGCATAAGGATGCTAAATAATGAAATTGGTGTATTTGACATTTCTGCATAAGGAAGCTAAATAATGAAAGTGGTGTACCATATCTTCATAAGAATGCTAAATAATGAAGGTGGTGAAACATATCTGCATACAGATGCTAAATAATGAAAGTGGTGTACCATATCTGCATAAGGATGCTAAATAATTAAAGTTTTGTAATATATCTTTATAAGGATGCTACTTAATGAAAGAGTCATTCTATATATTAAAATTCCATTTAAAATGATAATCACTTTTGCAATAGGAAAATGTTAGCATGTGCGATATAATTAAGATGTTTTCTTTGTCAATTTTAAATCATTGGTAATATAATTCCAAAAGGGTTTATGCTTTAGCATAATTATATTATGGGAAAATTATTCAATCATCTGTTAATGCTGTGATCACAAAAAGTATATTGCAAAGTGTGTCATGATATTTTTAACTGTAGTTTTTCATTCCAAACATTTTTAATAGGCTGCCAGCTTTGGCTACAATACAAAGACTGATCTGTATCTGTTATTTAGACAGGTTAAGTGTTAGAAACAGTATTAGGAGGCTGGCAAATCATGAGCTGATGACAGGTCTTTATAATTATCTTTACAAAACCACAACATTTTAACCAGACTATACTTTAATATTACCCACAGCAGTTGTTTTCATGTGTGGAAGTGATGATATAATTAAGTAATATTCACTATACATGGTCATATATGGCCTTTTGACCATTTAGGAGTTAAAACATGGGGAATTCCACCCCAAGGTAATCTTTTATAGTGCATTCCAATGACAAAGTGTTAATGTTTGTGTTGTCATTCCTTGGTTGAAATGTTAAGAAAACAACCATGACCCTTTCTTAGTGACTTTTACAGTCCTGTATATATGTAACAGATCACTCTCGAAAATTTATAGCTTGATGAATATAAAACGACACTACATCTAGCTCGTTCGTAACAAAACAAATCAAATTATGAACAATACAAATTAAATGATGCATATACACTAATGAAATATGAGATGATATGAATGAGAACTAATCTGGAAAATGTATAGCGCAGTAAAAATAAAACGACAAGGGCTATGTCTAGCTCGTTCATAACATGTATTCAAACTGGCGAATACTCTGCAAAACGTGCACAATGAAACTGAGTTAGTACATATTATGGGCGTTAATTGTCGATGTAGTGAAATTAATAAAACAGGCTATACAACACACGAATCGGTCCTGTGACATATAACATGGTGACTCATAATCTGACTAATTGTAAAATGGAGCAAACAAACACATTTTTCAAATATTTTATTTCCAAGGTTTTATCAATGGCACATTTCAATGTTAAGACAATTCATTTAACAGAAATCATATTATAGAGCAAATCAAATATAAATATGTTTTCAATGTGTTTTATATACTGAGACATGCAGTTGATCACTGCACCATATCCAGTGTTTAATGATCTGCCGGTTTTGCTAGTCAGCGCATTTGTTTTTGCATTCTGGTTTGCATTCTGGTTTGCATTCATGCGAAGGTGGAAATATCTGCTAAGTGCAAGTTGTATTTCTTTGCGCACTGCTAAAATTGCTTATAGAAAGATTGAGTGGTTTTCCAATTAGCAGGAATTATGTTTTTGGAATCCTATGTGTAATGGAGTCTGTAAGAGACTTTCAAGGAAGTCATTCACGTTCTTGTGGAACAAAAGACTGGCATTGGGATGTGCAAAATTATTAATGTGTTTCGCACACCTTCCTTTTTTGATGCCATATTGCATACAGGCAGTTTAGAGGCTTTTGAATGAGCTCTGTTGAAGAGTACATTACGCTAAATTTTTTGCTCACTTTCTGTCAGACAGAGATTGTAAACCAACTTTAATGTTGAGGCACTGTATGGAATCTGCTGAGTAATTAAAATTATTATCCAGCAGTTAAAAGGATTCATTAAAAATGCTTGTATTTTCAGGGTTGTGAACAGACAGTCATGACACATTTCATTAACCAATTTAAGCTTGTAATCATAAACCTATAACATGCAGGAATAAAATAGGACTTGTTTAACGATATTCCATATTTTGTTAATGATGCTCTTGCATGCTTCTTTCAATTTTGTGCAAATAATTTTAGTCTGTTCCATATGTGGCTCACTGCAGCTAGAAACAATTAAAACCAAAATGGAGAACTCCTCAAGAACTTCATTCCTTAAGGCTTTCATATCTGTTAAGGGACACTCTGAAGTGTTTGTATGGCCCAACATCTTCTGATGCTGAGATGAATAAAACAGTTGGCCCATCAGGTTATCCTCCGCTTTCTGTCTGTAATATTGTCTCTATGTGGGTCACCTGAAATGGTTTTGTCTATCATTACATATGCTTCCTACAAAGCTTTTATTAATAAGTAGTAGAACATTATCAACAAAACTACCTCAACTGGACTTATTTTGACCATGACATTTTCCTTATTTTGGAAAGTCCAATTTCTTGATAACTTGAAATGCTGTTTTTCACAATAGTACTTGGTACAAAAGTTTTATTCCGGGTAATTGAATGGTTGATGTCTTTGAACACTATCAACTCAGCAGCATCAATTGACCCTTTCTTAATCTTGCAAGTGACCTCCTTTGGACTTGTTCAGAAGGTCCAAATACATGGTCAATCCAAATGATGCATTTTTTATAAAATTTTGCTACAAAGCTATCTGAGAAGATGTTAACTATGATCACTCTTAATACCACTGCTATATTTGACACCATGTTTTACCTTGATATTGACCAACATTTGGACTTCAGAAAGTCCAAAGTCTTGGTTCATGCAAAATGACATTTCGTCTTATATCAATGGATGTTATCTATGATCATTTTTAGCTCGGCTGTTTTCGGAAAACCCAAGGTATTGTCATAGCCAGCCCGTCATGTCGTGTTGTCTGCCGTTGGCCGGCGGCGTGCTAAAACCTTTACATTTTGCTCTAAAATCAAAGTCATTCCACCTACAGCTTTGAAACTTCATATGTAGATGCACCTTGATGAGCTCTACACGCCACACCCATTTTTGGGTCACTAGGTAAAAAACTGGTCACATTTATTCAAAACTGCACCTGCAGCTGAGTGTTGGCACCTGTTATGCGGTGCTCTTGTTCTACACTTGTCTTGCCCTTAGAGTTGCTTTGACATTTTAGACTTATATTGCTTATATCTGAAAAGACTTAAAGCATTTTCTCTTCTGAAATGGCAAGAGGTATTGTGTGAACAAAACATCACAAAGAAAATCTGGAATGAAAGTGATTGATTGGTTACTTGAAAGTGTTCAGTGAAGGTTAATTTAAGCTGCTTTGTCTTCTAGCTTCTCTAGAAATTATGATTACAGTCTTCTTTTCACATTTTTTTAAAATATTTTGACAAACAAACATATTTACATATTATCAGGTTTAATCAACTCCTTTGATGCCCATCTGTTTTAATTGGTCAGTCTTTTACAGAAATGGATTGTCTATTGTTATAAACACTTATCATAGCCAATATATAACTATCCATAGAAAGATATGAATATAAAATCCAGTCTCATTTATGCTATTTAAGTTATGATTAGTGAATGACTTGATCTCATCCGCCTTATGGCATTTGTTTATTTACAATCTATAAGGGCAAGATTGGTTTAGAAAACACTTTGGATTTATGTTGTTTTTTTCTGTGTAAAACTAAATCTATTTGATTGCTAAGTGAATTAATAATAACATAATTTTTATGACTTTCTTTGTGTAATATATTATTTGCAATCTCATCTGGTTATTGTTGCAGTTTTTAAAAATCATACATTTGATTTTTATTAGTGATTCTTTTACTATTTTGCATCTAAAATGTTTTATAGCAATAATGATTTTCTTCACTTTTTGAGGTATTATTCATTAATACTCGTATCAATATTTTACTACATAAAACATGTATGTAAACTCAGGTTAACCTACAACTCTCATTATCAGATTAGTTCTTGATAATTGCTTATCGATGGGGGATAATTGTTTATCAATGGGTATCTGACACTTCGGTATTGAATGGTCAGGTCCATGATTAAGTACAATTTCAGGTACCCTTAAAGTTTAAGAATTGTGACAGACCTGTTTATCAGGTTAACCGAGGATTCAGGTTAACCGAGGATTCAGGTTAACCGAGGATTCAGGTTAACCTGAAAGTTCGGGTAGGGGTTTAAGTATATAAACCTGAAGTTATATTAAAAAGGGGGAGAAGGCTTTTGGATGTTTTTCAGGAGTTGTTGGAATGTATCTAAACTTAAAATATTTTGTATGTGAGTTAAATGTCTAATGTTTGACTTTTGTTGGAAAATGCTAAAATAATACGTGTATATAATGTAAATAAACTGTAGTGGTAGAAACAAATGACTTATTTAATTTCTACTAGCTCGGCTAGTGAACAAGTAACATGGAAATTTGTCCAAATGGACTGGTGGCAGCATCCGTAAATAAGACCACAGGTTCTTGACTAAATTAAAATTTAGTTGAGATAATTTGCGCAAGGTTTAACTTTGATTGCTACCATCGAAGTTCTAATTTTGCGACATTATCCACAATGTATGGTAATAGGTCAATGGCGTTTGAAGTAGTGACTAGATCGACATTGTTATGAGTAATGGGCAAGTACAACCATAAACAAAAGATGCATCTTTTAAAAACAATATTACTTTGTGTTTTTTTTAATTTATAATTAATTCAAGGACATTAACTTAGTTTGGA
The DNA here is from genome assembly GCF_020536995.1 of Dreissena polymorpha. Taxonomy (NCBI): domain Eukaryota; kingdom Metazoa; phylum Mollusca; class Bivalvia; order Myida; family Dreissenidae; genus Dreissena; species Dreissena polymorpha. The sequence continues at coordinate 42,931,851 of NC_068367.1, forward strand.
TAACACTGCCCCCTTAAATCTTTATTTGTGTTTACAAAGTCATTGTTTACACAAACACTTTGTTTGCATGGGCTTACTTCTATCTATATTGAAAAGTCATGATAGATCTTCATGTGCACTATTCTTTAATGCAAGTTCTTCATGAGGTGTCAAAATGACAAACATCCTGAAAGATGTTTTATCTGTTTTCTGGCGGTTTGTAGTGGTATGATCTTCCATGGTTCTTTTAGTTTCATCACACAGTTGACATTGTGTTTATGTCTGTTGTTTGAAATCAGTGTCCTAGAATATGTTGTTGTTTTGTTTTCTTCTAATTTTGTTGATCTACAACACTCAAAATAGTTACCATATTGATGACACTGGTGTCAAACTCTGGACAATGCTGTGAAGTAGTATTTCCTGTGGAATTGATCTCCTACATGAAATAATCTTAATGGAAAAGGTACCTGTGGATGGCTTCCTATCCATGTATGGTATGTTAGGCTACCTCTTATGTGTGGCTGTAATGCTTTGCTTCTTTTCAACCAATACACTCTTAGAAGCAAGGAATGTTAATACACATTGGGTAATTTGTTTCTTAAACCACAATCTTAGAACTGGTATTCAAAAATTAATGTATGGCCAGCTTTTATTGAATGTAATTGAATTATAAAAAAACAAAAACAAAATTTCATAACCAGCTGATAAATAAACTAATATAAAATCATAACATGCACTACATGAACTATTGAACATTATTAGAATGTATGAGAAAGTGTGTAAACTATCGGAATAATAAACTAAAAAATATTTCAGTTATGTAATCATTAACAAATATCAGAAAGATACTGCAGAAAATGTTATGCTATTTACCTGGACTGATTTATGATTCCTGATAATGGCAGTAAAACCATAGGCACCTGAGCACTATAGGAATATGAAACTAAAGCCCTCATAAAATGAAAATTTCAAAGATCTTATTAGCAGAAGAGAATTTTATTACCAAGGTAACCAAGTAGATGTATTTTTTATGGATGACATTTTGATAAAATTGACTTGGTTTCTAAGGCACTCAGCATTTATTCTAAGGTAGTTTCATACTTTTTAAAAAAAGAAATTGATACTTATGGAGATGAATATTTTTCAGGGACATTTACAGACAAATTACAATAAGTTCAGAAGGTGCATGCACATTTCTTTGTATACACTTTATAAAGATGAATTCAGCTCTTGCATCAACAGTATATTTTTATTTCATTTGCATGCCAACAAAGTGGTGGGGAACTAGGCATTTGCTTTTCTGTCTGTATATACAAACATATGTCTGCATGTCCGAAAGTTTTGTGTACTCAAGGTGCCTTTACCTTCTTGATGAATTTAGCTAAAATGTTCACTGCTTAAAGACTGCTCATGTGTAGATAATGATAATTGAGATAGAAATCTGGCAACCAGATTTGTCAAAATTATGTCCCTTCATCATATTGTTCCATTTATATTATATATTCCCAAAAGCTGTGTGTTCTCATCTTCCTCTGTATAACTGCATATGTTGTGATGGCATCAGTGTTCTTGCCATAACTAGTTATTAATAAGAAGATTGTAACATATGTTATTGGGATATTATTAATATGATTAGAATGGTCTAAAATTAGCACACATTACTTTTCTCATAGACCCCCATCCCCCCAAAAACAAACAATATAGAGGCTATACTAGGTTCTCTGTGATGTGTTCTTTCACCTGCCCCCCCCCCCCCCCCCACCACCACCACCCTTCCTCTAACAATAGAGAGTGGATATACTGAGCTCTCAATGTCCAACTTATATGCTTCGTTGTAGTATTTTGTTAGTAGGCCACATGTATTGCCATACAGTTAGTAGGCCAATGGTATTGTCAAACAGTTAGTAGGCCAAATGTATTGTCAGTAAACAGACAGTAATACAGTAGGTTTCAAATACTGTCTATGTCCTAATGTAAGCGCTTTGTGATTCAAATCAAGTCCCAATATTATTGAATGATGTTTCCAATAACAATAAAATCCTGATTGGCAATCCTATTTCAGTTAATTATAAGGATTTTTTCCCTAAAACCTTTTTCCTTTCTGCAGCTACACCTATTCTAGTTGAGATTCCAGTTTGAACTTACTTGACTAGTTATACTATTTGAGTAAATTGTTTTGCTTTATGCAGCTGACACTTATGCCATATATCTTTGAACAGATAATTACATGTGGGTGGTATTTCTTGTTAAGGATATGACAACCATTGGTAGATGCTACAACTGGCTTTCCAATGTGTGCCTATCCACAACTGTAACTGCATGGAAAGTCCCTTTTTGGTTATTCTTAAAGCATCATGTAGAGATTATTCTACAAAGTTTTGAGAAATGGTTTTTCATGCCACACATGAGACAATTTACACCTATAGCTGAACAGGTATTGGAAGTGCTGTTTCTCCCTCCTCATGGATGGCGGGTTCTTGCATTCCCCTACTACTGTTGTGGTCTCCACTGTTTGCTGCTTCCTTGTGTTTGGCTTGAATACTGGGGATAGCAGGCTCTTGCATTCCCCTATCCCTGCTGCTTTCTACATTTTGCTGCCTCTTGTGGTTGGCTTGACTACTTAGGATGGCAAGCTCTTGCATTTCCCTACTCCTGCCGTGGTCTCCACTTTTTGCTGCCTCCTTGTGTATTGCTTGACTACTGAGGATGGCAGGCTCTTGCATTCCCCTACTTCTGTTGTGGTCTCCACTTTTTGCTGCCTCCTTGTGTTTGGCTTGGCTACTGGGGATGGCAGGCTCTTGCATTCCCATACTCCTGCTGTGGTCTTCACTGTTTGCTGACTTCTTGTATTTGGCTTGACTACTGAGGATGTCAGGCTCTTGCATTCCCCTACTTCTGCTGTGGTCTCCACTTGTTGCTGCCTCCTTGTGTTTGGCTTGGCTGCTGGGGATGGCAGGATCTTGCATTCCCCTACTACTGCTGCGGTCTCCACTTTTTGCTGCCTCCTTGTGTTTGGCTTGGCTACTGGGGGATGGCAGACTCTTGTATTCCCCTACTCCTACTGTGGTCTCCACTGTTGCTGCCGCCTTGTGTTTGGCTTGGCTACTGGGGATGGCAGGCTCCTGCATTCCTCTACTCCTGCTGTGGTCTCCACTGTTTGCTGCCTCCTTGTGTTTGGCTTGGCTACTGAGGATGGTAGGCTCTTGCATTCCCCTTCTCCTTCTGTGGTTTCCACTGTTTGCTGCCTCCTTGTGTTTGGCTTGAATACTGGGGATGGTAGGCTCTTGCATTCCCCTACTGCTACTGTGGTCTCCACTGTTTGCTGCCTCCTTGTGTTTGGCTTGGCTGCTGGGGGATGGCAGGATCTTGCATTCCCATACTCCTACTGTGGTCTCCACTGTTGCTGCCGCCTTGTGTTTGGCTTGGCTACTGGGGATGGCAGGCTCCTGCATTCCTCTACTCCTGCTGTGGTCTCCACTGTTTGCTGCCTCCTTGTGTTTGGCTTGGCTACTGAGGATGGAAGGCTCTTGCATTCCTCTTCTCCTACTGTGGTCTCCACTGTTTGCTGCCTCCTTGTGTTTGGCTTGAATACTGGGGATGGTAGGCTCTTGCATTCCCCTACTGCTACTGTGGTCTCCACTGTTTGCTGCCTCCTTGTGTTTGGCTTGGCTACTGGGGATGGCAGGATCTTGCATTCCCCTACTATACTTCTGTGGTCTCCACTGTGTGCTGCCACCTTATGTTTGGCTTGGCTATTGAGGATGGCAGGTTCTTGCATCCCAATACTACTGCTGTGGTCTCCACTGTTTGCTGCCTCCTTTTGTTTGGCTTGACTACTGAGGATGGCAGGCTCTTGCATTCCCCTACTACTACTGTGGTTTCCACTGTTTGCTGCTTACTTGTGTTTGGCTTGAATACTGAGGATGGCAGGCTCTTGCATTCCCCTACTCCTGCTGCGGTCTTCACTTTTTTTCTGCCTCCTTGTGTTTGGCTTGAATACTGAGTATGGCAGGCTCTTGCATTCCCCTACTACTGTTGTGGTCTCCACTGTTTGCTGCCTCCTTGTGTTTGGCTTGACTACTGAGGAATGCAGGCTCTTGCATTGCCCTACTCCTTCTGTTGTCTCTACTTTTTGCTGCCTCCTTGTGTTTGGCTTGGCTACTGGGAATGGCAGGCTCTTGCATTCCCCTACTCCTACCGTGGTCTCCACTGTTTGCTGCCTCCTTGTGTTCGGCTTGGCTATTGAGGATGGCAGGCTCTTGCATCCCCCTACTTCTGTTATGGTCTCCACTATTTGCTGCCTCCTTGTGTTTGGCTTGACTACTGAGGATGGCAGGCTCTTGCATTTGCCCTACTCCTACTGTGGTCTCCAATGTTTGCTGCCTCCTTGTGTTTGGCTTGGCTACTGGGGATGGTAGGCTCTTGCATTCCCCTACTACTGCTGTGGTCTCCACTAGTTGCTGCCTCCTTGTGTTTGGCTTGACTACTGAGGATGGTAGGCTCTTGCATTCCCCTACTGCTACTGTGGTCCCCACTGTTTGCTGCCTCCTTGTGTTTGGCTTGGCTACTGGGGATGGCAGGTGCTTGCATTCCCCTACTACTGTTGTGGTCTCTACTGTTTGCTGCCTCCTTGTGTTTTGCTTGGCTACTGAGGATGGCAGGCTCTAGCATTCCCCTACTCCTACTGTGGTCTCCCCTGTTTGCTGCCTCCTAGTGTTTGGCTTGGCTACTGGGGATGGCAGGCTCTTGCTGTGGTCTCCACTGTTTGCTGCCTTTTGTGTTTGGCTTGACTACTGAGGATGGCAGGCTCTTGCATTCCCCTACTCCTACTGTGGTCTCCACTGTTTGCTGCCTCCTTGTTTTTGGCTTGGCTGCTGAGGATGGCAGGCTCTTGCATTCCCCTACTACTACTGTGGTCTCCACTGTTTGCTGCCTCATTGTGTTTGACTTGGCTACTGAGGATGGCAGGCTCTTGCATTCCCCTACTCCTGCTGTGGTCTCCACTGTTTGCTGCCTCCTTGTATTTGGCTTGACTGCTGGGCATTCTGTCTGCTTGTTCCAGTACATTTGTAGTAGATGGGCTGAGGTGGGTCAGAAAAAGTATTTACCTGTCCTCAAACAGACTAGGTTTGATGGTCATCGCGACTAGCATAGCCATCTTGCAATCTTTTTCTAGAGTCTGTAAGGTTTGGGGCCTTTAAATGTCTTATGGCTTCAGCTGGAGTTTCTTTATAGCCAAGGGCAACAGCTTGTCTTTGGCGAGCTGGTGGTCTGGTAGTCACTCCTTGACTCTTGTAAAAAATTCAGACACGGCTTTCATTTTTTGTATTGCTGCAGAGATAAAATAGCTATGGTCACAGGTAACTGAGACTCAGACCAATTAAATCTTGTAAAGAACACAGATTCCAGTTCTTCAAGGAAGGTGTAGTCTTTGGTCTGACTCCAGAACCAGGCGTGGTCATCCCCTTTCAGATTGAAAGATCACCACATGAAGCTCCAAAATGCTGATGTAAATGCGTGAAAACCTGCATGTGATAGTCTCACAACAGCCATATGTTCCTTTAATTCTGTCTACTAGTCACAAGGAGGGGTATCTGGAAAATGCGCAAAATATACCAACAAATCCGGAAAGTGAGTGTAACGAAACCATCAATCTAGAAAGTGGTGAACATAACTTACACAGTAAGTTACAAAGTCACATGTAACCAGAAAAACAATCCTAGTTAACAGAAAAACAGTCGCAGCTTTTAAACATCTCTGAGAGATTAAGGCCATTTCACACACGGTCCGGCAGACAAATTAGAAAACCAAACAAACTAGCTGATAACCTGTCATATATCTCAAGCGTAAACGAGTGTTAAGGCCCCTTTTTGCCATACAGGATCAAATAAATTCCTAATCATTTATGTATGAGAGACAAAAATTACTACTAAGTGTTTTCTAGTCGTATAAAATTATTTCTAGCTACCATGTTTATTAGCCACTTGCATGTTTATTAGCCACTTATTTGTTTTGTTAAAGCCTTCTAACTAACATATAAGAGGATAACGTTTTTATGCCCCCGAAGGAGGTCATATAGTGATCGGACCATCCGTCTGTCCGTCCCTCCGTCTTTCCGTCACACTTTGCGTTTAGGTTTCTCAAATGCTCATGTCCCTTGAGATATAACCTTCATATTTGGTATGCATGTGTATATGGACAAGGCCTTTCCATAGGCACACAAATTTTGACCCCTGTGACCTTGAACTAAGGGTCCGCGTTTAGGTTTCGAAATCTGCATTTAGGTTTCAAAAAATTCTCATAACTTCTTTGTCCCTTGAGATATAACCTTCATATTTGGTATGCATGTGTATATGGACAAGGCCTTTCCATACGCACAATATTTTATGATCCCTGTGACCTTGACCTTGAACTTAGGGTCAGCGTTTAGGTTTTGAAATCTGCGTTTAGGTTTTGCTTAATGCTCATAACTTCTATCAAAGCGTTTATAAGGGGCATTTGTCGTCCTATGGTGACAGCTCTTGTTTTTGTAAGTGTTTACTAAGTTCTTTTGTTAGTTTATATAACTGAACATCAATAATAAACATGTTTAAGAGACATGACTTTGCTTAAAATATGGTGATGAATTCTTATCAAATATGACAAAAAATTAAATTGTAACAATTTTTCAATAAGCAATTTTGTACAAAAAGTACAACAAGTCTGCAAGGTCTGAATACAGTTCATTGTCTCGTATTATAAAGTGAGTTCTATATTCCACAAATGAAGAACAAATTTATTACCATTTTATGCATGCACCTGGTTTCCAATATCAACAACAGCATAGCATATCTTAGCTCTTTCTGACAGTTTCAAATTCCTGACTTTGGTCATATGCATGGTGCTGGAAACCATCCAATGATGCCACCTGGTCCTCCATGTTCCAATTGCAACGTTTGTTCAGGCAAACATCCAGGGGTTGTAGAAGATTCTGCTTCCCATAGTCAAAACATGGTGTGTTGACATTTGCAGGTGGTCCTTGACTCTTTCTCATTGAGAGTGGCCCAGAACATGTCTTATGTGGAGTTTTGGTTATGTATATTACCATAAATTGGCTCAACCACATCCACTCATCCTTTGAGACAGACATAAGCCTATCTGTCTGGGAGCTTTTGGGGGTGGGTGGGTGGGGGGCGATAATCTTCTTTAAAAACGATGGCCAGCCCTTCTTTGCTTCTGTCTGCATACCATGACGGGATGACAGTGAAATGCTGCTTCTCCGCTTTTTATATCCACCACCACTATAGTGGGGGACATATTGTTTTTGCCCTGTCTGTTGGTCTGTCTGTTGGTTTGTTTGCTCCAACTTAAACATTTTTCCATAACTTTTGCAATATTGAAGATAGCAAATTCATATTTGGCATGCATGTGTATTTCATGGAGCTGCACATATTGAGTGGTGAAAGGTCAAGGTCATCCTTCAAGGTCAAAGGTAAAAAAATAAATAAATAAAAATTCAAAGCAGCGCAGAAGGGGACATAGTGTTTCCGACAAACACATTTCTTGTTTTTATTGTTTTTATATACTTCTGTAAACCATGTTATAAATGGCTTTTCTTTCTAATTGGTTTTTCGTTTGATCACAGGTGGCCCATCTATGTACAGATGTTGATCTTTATTATTTGATAGCTCCTTTCAGATTAATGCACACACAGGAATTGTACTATTGCAGGCAATACAGTTTGATGTTTGATAACAGAAATAAATAAAATTATCAACAACAACAACAAGGAGGCTTGCAAAGAATGTGGTTTGCAAAATCATGGTTGTTATGTATTGGGTTGCAAAACTTGGTTGTAATGTTTGAGACAGCTAAATACTTGTGTTTGTTTTACTGATGTAGAGTTTGTGTGTGGCCACTTTCAATGCATTTACTTGTATATGACCCATATAATAGGTCTTATACATGTAGGCCCAGGCTGGTCAGGCGCAACCCTGTCCACTTTTAAGTTACCCAAGGTTTTGTGGTCACATAAGCAGGCAGTGTAGCTCCTCACCAGACTATATGTATGTGCAAGCTGGTTTGGAGCTATGCTAGCCACATATGACATAACACCCATTTTGCTGGACATGGTTACATTTGTGCCGTGCTCTGTGAAAAAGGGGTTTAATTTATGTACGTTAAGTGTCAGTGTCCGCACAGGCTAATCAGGGACAACACTTTCCGCTTTTATGATATTTTTTGTTTCAAGAAAGTCTCTTCTAAGTAAAAATCAAGTTTAGGTGTAAAAAGTCGTCCCTTTTAAGCCTGTGCTGACTGCATAGGCTAATCTGGGACGACACTTTAAACTTTATGCATTAAACTCTTTTCACAGAGAACAGCCCATTTGTTATTCGAATAATTGCACTTTGATTCTCTTCAGTATGACATCATACTCCACAAGGCATATAAGTTGGTTTAGACTGAGATAGCAATCCCTTCCGTAATTCACCCTTGATGTCTTGCACAGCTTATGTCACTTACACGCTTCCAGTCATGCCTAATGTTTAACACTACCAGTCATGCCTAATGTTTAACACTACCAGTCATGCCTAATGTTCCACACTACCAGTCATGCCTAATGTTTCAATGATGATTTTGTAGGTAAAGGTGTAGCAGAGGTTCACATATGTGATTGCTACAGTTGGTATGTCTGTCTGCTACCACTAGACCCTATAGAGGTCATATGGTGTCAGAGGATATTGTGTGGCCAATATCTGGCACTTCAACCTAGAAATCCAATCTAATCAGGGAAAGTACTCTCTCCACTGAGTTGACTTGATCAGTCTGCAATTATCTACTTAAATGGTTTAAATTTCATGCCCTGACATACATACTCACTATTGCATAAGCCACATCATGTGAAACTGGGTCTTACGTCAAATGCAGCCAGTGTAGCTACACACTGCTTGCTTAATTGGGCAGTATGTTCAGGAGCTACGCTGTCCACTAATGAGAGCACAAAAACTATCGTGACTATCAGACAGGGTAGCTCATGACAAGATTGCAAAGCTGCACAGGCTGGTCTGGAGCTTACCTGGCTTCAAATCGCATAAGACCCATTTAACATGATGCAGCTTACACAAAATCATCCATTTCAGTGGCCCAGGGCTTCATATCAATGATATGGGCTTGGAAGTGGATACCCACGTCACAGTCATATGTTGGGCACCTGATGCCAAAGAGCAAAAAATTGTGCGGCCTGTCTGGGATCCAGACTTGGGAACTTGGATATAGGGTGAGTTATCTCCCATTTAAGTTAAAAGCAGGTCCTTACTATCCTAGTACTTTTCTATATCTTTCAAATTGGTCTGTAAGTCAAGCAATTAGACTGATGTGCAGAACATGCTAAATACAGTGTTTTGTTTGAAAGGGCATATCTGATCAATAAATATTTATGTGTAGCTGAAAGTTGCATGTTTGGATGTGGTCTAAATTGTGGACTGAAGTCATGAATGACCTTTGTAAGTTTTATTGGCAGTGTATTCTTGGCTTTCTAGATTATTTATGTGATGGATATTTAAGTTCTTAAGTATTTATGTCTTAGCAGAAATTTACTATAAAGATTGACCCCTGCTAATAATATGTTTAAAGTCACCTGTTGCAACCATGATATGCAGAATTCATGCTGCCTTATTATTGCCAATTAAAGGATCTAAAGCTTGGTCTTCCCTCTCAAATCCAATAATAAATATTTGTAAGAGAACAGATTCTGCTGTTTAATGCTTAGATGATTCACATGAATGTTTGCAGTTATCAATTGAAGCATAAAAAAACTGTGGATGTGTGAGCCCACACGTTTTTGTTTTTTTTCAGTTTTATTTGCCTGTTTATTTTGTGTGCCATAATTGATCTATATCTCTCTCATAGGATATAATGTTGTGCTGCAAACAACGACCATAGCCCAATCATTAGTCATTCATTAAGAATGTAAAACACTATTATGCAAATTGTTATTAAATTGTACACAGAAAAAGCAATTGTGCAAACATTTATCATGGTCCATTTACAGTTTTAAGACCTAAATATCATATCAATAGGTTCTTGATTTTCTCCAAGTTTCCATATAGACAAGATATATGCATACCTTTAATTATATTGTGTCAAGGACACTGGCTTATATATGGCCCTCTAATTACTCTACTTGTTTGTCACATATATCTGCTGTTATTTCTCTGGCAGATGATGAATGCCTTCAATCCCTGTTGCTTCTACTGTCTCAAAGTATGTCTGGTGTCCTTTATAAGCACTAAATCCCTAATAACCAGTGACAAAGTTGTACTACATTTGGCAAGACTTACCAGAATTTATGATGCATAAATATTGCCTTTATGGTCTCAAATAACTCATAAATGTTTCCCGTTGAGAAAGGGGATTATCAATTTTATTAATACAGGACCATAATTATAAAGGGATTGAGAGAAGATTTTTAATGGAATAGAAATGCCATGCATTATTTACCAAGGAATATACAAGTGTCTGGGTGCCAATAATGTGTCAGTTCTCAATGTTCTGTAGCAATAACTCAAATGTAATGATTTCTTCCTAAGAGCAGTGCGGCCATGTGCATCATGTATGTCTGTGCACAGATTGGAACATCTTGAGGGGATGAGCATGAAACATGTATATAGGTAAAAGGCAAAGGAAATAATTATCAAACTGACATTGACATTTGCGGTTTAAGGGATTTTTTTATAGTTTGAACAATATAAAAACACTTGGTTTATAATTTGTATGCCTTTGAAGAACATAATTATATAGAGGATTTGTAAATTGCATGTTTCAATTATCATTCCAATTACAAGTCAATGAAGCATTTACAAGTTGTATGCTCCTCAATTAATGGTTAAGGTCACAATTAAAGGTCAAAGCTTGAATTTTTATTTCTGCTCTGTAAGGTCAAACAGTGCATTCCACGCGTTTTCCCCAATTTCCCTCGCTACTCCGTGGGCACGCTTATGGAGGGAGATGGAGGGAGACTAATAACGCCCCGCGATACGCGGATTTTGCATGATTGTGGACTCCGAGGTTAACGATTAGCAAATTGATAAGCCAACGCGGCGGCCTTCGGCGTTGGGCAAAGCGGAGGAAACTCCCTGTTAACGAGATAACAATCAATTAATCTTTGTTTGACTTCCTGATTTTCAAACAAAATTACATTTATTACAAGTACATATATATATAAATATATAAACAATTTTAAGACGTGCACAACATGTGTTTTGTTCAGCGTCCAATCAGTAACGAAACTGCGTATAAGGGCGGGGTTAACTGGCGATCATTATTTTGATTTGACGTCAGTCTTTAAATAAGTGTTTTATCGCAGATTAATTAAAAGGGAATCAGTTATAAAATTTACGTAATATCCATCCGTAATTAAACAGTGAATGAAAGACGGTATCGGGCATCCTCATCACACCTTTTTACCATAAACAATTACTTAACCAATAATTATTCCTTATAAGAAGTAATTTAAGTTAAATGCAAATGGGGAGCAATTAATTACTTATGGCAAGTAAGTTGTGAAAACATTACCCGTTACAAATTTTGTGCAGAAACAATTTAATTTCAGTACAAGTATATTTCATCATGTCCATTTATAGAACTGAATTACACAATTTGTCTACAGCCACGTGATTATATTATTTAGTCCCTTTGTATGCATATGCACCATTCACTATGCCATGTTAAATCTATGTTTTCATAAGAGTGCGAAATTGTTGCTGACAAAGAAGTTCCACGCATGGAAAGCATGCATGTTAAATCAGGCCATGTGCCGTAACTAACTATAGACGTGTAACTCCGTATTAGTAGTATTTTAGAATGAAAGAAAAATACATCGGAATCGATGCACATAATGAAAAAGTATTGCCCATTGAAAGTATAGAAAAATACGTAAATTTACGAATATTTAATTTAATTGAAGTCACTCATTGATTGCTCGTTATAACCAAATATGAACAGTGCTGAAACTCACAAATCGTGTCACCAGATTAAGGCATGTTATATGGGAATTATCCCATCCAAAAAATCACTTTGCATATATGCGCTTGCGTAAAATGGCGGACTTTGTGTTTATAAAATTCTAAAATACATTACTGTCAATACTGGTCTTATTATGCCCCCCTTCGAAGAAGAGGGGGTATATTGTTTTGCACACGCCGGTCCATCGGTCTGTCGGTCCGTCCGTCCACCAGATGGTTTCTGGATGATAACTCAAGAACGCTTAGGCCTAGGATCATGAAACTTCATAGGTACATTTATCTTGACTGTCCAATGACCCCTATTGATTTTCAGGTCACTAGGTCAAAGGTCAAGGTCACAGTGACTCCAAATATTAAAATGGTTTCCAGATGATAACTCAAGAATGCTTAGGCTTAGGATCATGAAACTTCATAGGTACATTGATCATGACTGGCAGATGAGCCCTATTGATTTTCAGGTCACTAGGTCAAAGGTCAAGGTCACAGTGACTCGAAACAGTAAAATGGTTTCCGGATGATAACTCTAGAATGCTTACTCCTAGGATCATGAAACTTCATATGAACATTGATCATGACTGGCAGATGACCCCTATTGATTTTCAGGTCACTAGGTCAAAGGTCAAGGTCACAGTGACTCGAAACAGTAAAATGGTTTCCGGATCATAACTCAAGAATGCTTACGCCTAGGATCATGAAACTTCATAGGTACATTATCATGACTGGCAGATGACCCCTATTAATTTTCAAGCCACTAGGTCAAAGGTCAAGGTCACAGTAACAAAAAAACATATTCACACAATGGCTGCCACTAAAACTGACAGCCCATATGGGGGGCATGCATGTGTTACACAAACAGCCCTTTTTTTGGGTTTGAAATTGCAATTATAGTAGATTATAGGGTAATGGATAGAGTAGGAACATGTGTGTATCCAGCTTATTCATTCATATTGTAGACGTAACTGTGAATTAAAACATATATTGATTTTCTATACAATTATCTTAATTTTATTAGCCACAGTATTCAAACAATTTTTTAGCCGGATTTTTTTCGAAAAAATCTCGGCTTATAGATTGATGTTGTCGGGCGGGCGGGCGGGCGGGCGGGCGGGGGGGCGGGCGGGGGGGCGGGCGGCGTGCTCGAAAATGTTAAAGTTCTTATTTCATGGTATAACTTTGGTATGCTTGGACCTAGAGTCTTCAAACTTGACATGAAGGTTGGCCAGGATGAACAGATGACCACTGGTCATTTCAAGGTCATTCATTTGAAGGTCAAGGTCACTGTGACCTTCAATATAAAAAATGTTAAAGTTGTTATAACTTTGGTATGCTTGGACCTAGAGTCTTGAAACTTGACATGAAGGTTGGCCATAACTAGTTAGTAACCACTGGTCATTTCAAGGTCATTCATTTGAAGGTCAAGGTCACTGTGACCTTGAATGTAAAAATGTTAAAGTTCTTATTTCATGGTATAACTTTGGTATGCTTGGACCTAGAGTCTTCAAACTTGACATGAAGGTTGGCCAGGATAAACAGATGACCACTGGTCATTTCAAGGTCATTCATTTGAAGGTCAAGGTCACTGTGACCTTCAATATAAAAAATGTTAAAGTTGTTATAACTTTGGTATGCTTGGACCTAGAGTCTTGAAACTTGACATGAAGGTTGGCCATAACTAGTTAGTAACCACTGGTCATTTCAAGGTCATTCATTTGAAGGTCAAGGTCACTGTGACCTTGAATGTAAAAATGTTAAAGTTCTTATTTCATGGTATAACTTTGGTATGCTTGGACCTAGAGTCTTCAAACTTGACATGAAGGTTGGCCAGGATTAACAGATGACCACTGGTCATTTCAAGGTCATTCATTTGAAGGTGAAGGTCACTGTGACCTTCAATATAAAAATGTTAAAGTTGTTATAACTTTGGTATGCTTGGACCTAGAGTCTTGAAACTTGACATGAAGGTTGGCCAGAACTAGTAAGTAACCACTGGACATTTCAAGGTCATTCATTTGAAGGTCAAGGTCACTGTGACCTTGAATGTAAAAATGTTAAAGTTGTTATAACTTTGGTATGCTTGGACCTAGAGTCTTGAAACTTGACATGAAGGTTGGCCAGAACTAGTAAGTAACCACTGGACATTTCAAGGTCATTCATTTGAAGGTCAAGGTCACTGTGACCTTGAATGTAAAAATGTTAAAGTTCTTATTTCATGTTATAACTTTGGTATGCTTGTACCTAGAGTCTTCAAACTTGAAATAAAGATTGGCCAGTACTAGAAGATGACCACTGGTCATTTCAATGTCATTCATTTGAAGGTCAAGGTCACTGTGACCTTAAATGTTAAAATGTTAAAATTGTTATAACTTTGGTATGCTTGGACATAGAGTCTTCAAACTTGACATGAAGGTTTGCAAGCACACTTAGATGACCACTGGTCATTTCAAGGTCATTCATTCTAAGGTCAAGGTCACTGTGACCTTGAATGTAAAAATGTTAAAGTTCTTATAACTTTGGTAGGTAAAAATGTTAAAGTTCTTATTCCATGTTATAACTTTGGTATGCTTGTACCTAGAGTCTTCAAACATAACACAAGGTTTGCTCATGCCTTGAAAAGTACTTACATTTCATTTTGACCTTTGAACAATATTTCAGTAATTTAAGTATTGCATTGACAAAAACACGAAAGGTACTTTCCTGTCATTTAAATAAAAAATCCGGCTTCAATGCGGTCATCTCCGACCGCGGAACTCTTGTTATTACAATGTTTTTATTTTTTGGCATGCACAGTAGCACACTGCTAATGCGGTGTTGCGCGGCGGTGTCCTGATAAGAAAGGAAATTGTCTGCATTTACCGACTAGGCTAAAGTAATACATGCCGCAAGTATTAGCTTACTCGGCGGAACGCCGTGAGTTTTAACAAGTACACCTCGCCTTCCCCGCCCCTGAAGTACTCGCTAGAAGACAAGAGCCCCGCAGAGGGAGCGAGTTTGTTGGGGATAACGCGTGGACTGTACTGTACCATATGCACTATACCCCATTGTGCCCCATTGTCAGGAACAAAGTAAAGGGGTATACTAGTTTGAGCTTGGACATATGTGTGTCTGACCGTCCAGCTGTGCATCTGTCTGTCATGATTTCAGGTATGTTTCATGTCTCTAGGTTCAAAGGAAACTTCTTCATGAATAGAGAGAATTGAGTTAAATTGCGGAAGACATAGAATCTTTTTATTCTGAAATCTGGTTTACAACCTGTATTTTGCATTATAATGTTATAAAATGGTAGACAGCAAATAAAGACATGGTAAGGTTAGATACAGTGAAAAGTATTAAACTGTACTTGCATAATGAAAATTAAATGGGATTACATTTTTGTTTAAAACTTGTAATGTCCATTTACTGTGTTTTAAGCTATCTAAAAAATATTTGTTTCAACTGCAATTGATTGAATTCAGGAAAAATATAAGTCAATCAGTTGTATCCCCCCAACATCTACATTTTGTATTAATAGATATGTTGATATTTTCTCTGGTTTTCAATCCCATATGAAATTAAATTTAAATATTTATGCGCTTCCTTGTCTTAAATTGTTTCCATTCTTTTCCTTTTTAGCTAATCTATTTTTAGAAAAAAAAAAAGAAGAGCTTTTGTCATCACCTTAGCGTTGGCGTCCGGTTAAGTTTTGCGTTTAGGTCCACTTTTCTCAGAAAGTATCAATGCTATTGCATTCAAACTTGGTACACTTACTTACTATCATGAGGGGACTAGGCAGGCAAAGTTAGATAACTCTGGCGTGCATTTTGACAGAATTATGTGCCCTTTTTATACTTAGAAAATAGAAAATTTTGGTTAAGTTTTGTGTTTAGGTCCATTTTATTCCTTAAGTATCAAAGCTATTGCTTTAATACTTGCAACACTTACATACTATCATAAGGGGACTGTGCAGGCAAAGTTATGTAACTGTTACTGGAATTTTGACAGAATTATGTGCCCTTTTTATACTTAGAAAATTGAAAATTTGGTTAAGTTTTGTGTTTAGGTCCACTTTATTCCTACAGTATCAAAGCTATTGCTTTCATTCTTTCAACACTTATTAACTATCATAAGAGGACTGTGCAGGCAAAGTTATGTAACTCTGACTGGCATTTGGACGGAATTATGGGCCCTTTATACTTAGAAAATTGAAAATTTGGTTAAGTTTTGTGTTTTGGTCCACTTTACCCCTAAAGTATCATAGATATTGCTTTCATACTTGGAACACTCGCAAACTATCATAAGGGTACAGTAAAAGGACAAGTTGCATAACTCTGGTTGTCATTTGATGGAATTATGGCCCTTTTTTGACTTAGTAACTTTGAATATATGGTTAAATTTTGTGTTTCGATCCATTTTACTTCTAAAGTATCAAGGCTATTGCATTCAAACTTCAAATACTTTCATGCTATCATGAGGTTACTGTAACTGGCAAGTTGAATTTTACCTTGACCACCTTTGAATGACCTTGACTCTCAAGGTCAAATTATTAAATTTTGCTAAAATTGCCATAACTTCTTTATTTATGATTAGATTTGATTGATACTTTGACAAAACTACTCTTACCTGACATACCACAATTATAGACTCCACCCAAAACCATCACCCGTGCCCTTGAGAATTGAGAGTCCCTTCACCTTTAAAAAGAAAATAGATGAGCGGTCTGCACCCGCAAGGCGGTGCTCTTGTTTATGTTATGCAGACATTCCTACATTAATAGTTGTACAATTAATACAATTATTTGACAACATATTACATGCACCTGGTTACACCTTTCAATTGTTTGGTTTCTGATCATTCTGGATGGCAAATGTGCCTTGGGTACTTGTAGGATTTTCTAATGCAGGAGGCAGATGGACACTGATGTGCAAGGAAGCTGACATGTTATGGCTCTTACATTGCCAAGAGGTTGTGTAACCATGAAGTAACAATGAAAACAATGGAATGTCTACCAACACAGAATTGTATATATAATAGCCAGATTTCTGAGACACAATTGATATTATAAGACAGATAAGGCATGACTAATGATGATTCTTGGCAGAGCTCATGTAACTGCTTCACCCTTTACCTCTTAGATACCTATTTTGACATTTTTGTAGTCCCTTACAACACGGTGCCTATACCAGGTGACTTTTAAAGATCTGTGTTAGGAGAATAAAGTGCGACCAAATAAACATTTTTAATCATGTCTTTTTTTATATTTCGCCATTTTTAATGGGATAAAATGAAAAGCCCGCTCATTCCTGAGAGTTTTCTATAGGTATCATGATCCTTTTAAACAAATAAGTATATTTTCAGTAAAGTGCAACCGCGCGTTTGTAATATGAAGTCCCCACACTGATCCGACATTTTTCTCACCTTTCAAATGCGCGGTTGCTGACATAACTGAATAATACTTATTTGTTTAAAGAGATCATGATACCTGTAGAAAACTCTTATGGATGAGCGGGCACTCCACTTTATCACATTAAAAATGGTAAAATATTTTAAAAGAGATCCTTAAAAATGTTAACTGGGTTGCACTTTATTCTCCCAACACAGATCTGAAAAAGTCACGTGGTATAGGCACTGTGACAAAGTTACATTTAATTAAAGACCTTTCTTACTAGATTCAAGTTTTAAAGGCTTTATTTCAAACTCTTAGTTACTGATGAGAAGCAAACAGCCTAAAACCTGAACAGACAGTTAAGTGCCAGTTACTTGCAGGCTATTCTGGTTTTATTCTGTTTGCACATAGCCATTTTCACTTCGCTTCTGAGTGGAAATGAGTTCCACATCAATGATAGTCTGTGATGTCCAAACATTTGATGGCAATGCTTTAAAGCTCAAACACATGTACATTTATTGCTATATATTTGCCATTCAAATATTAAAAATCTACTGTAATGTCAGTTCTTTATTACCAAGCTTTGCACTGAACAAAATAAGGTTTGAAATTGAAACAAGAGAAGTATCAAGAGAGAAGAAAATTAAGAAAGGGTAGATAGTCATGCAGTTTCCAGCTGTGAACATGTGCACTACACAAGTTTTAACCATACTTTCAAATAACGCCATGTATTGAAAGTCCACATACAAATCAATGTTCATATTGGTACTTTATGTGTCAAACAGTGTCCTTCTGTGGATTTTATCACCCGTCCCATTCAAAAAGTTTTCATGAGATTATGTTCTATGCATGAACAATTGTTTGGAGGTCCTGAACATTTCATGAACTCTGCAAGTGTTTCATGAAAAGTTCAAGAACACTAAACTGGTGTATGACCCCCCAAAATGGTTCATGAACTTATTCATAAGCCAATTAATTAAATGTTCATCAATATGTTGCTCATGAAATTTTAGTCCATAAAGAAAAAAGTTAATTACTTGTTTAGTTCATGAACTGTGAAGTTCTTGATCTTTTACCTCATGTTCTTGAACATTTAGTTAATAAACTTACATTTTACAAAAAAGTGTACACCTATTGAGAAATAAAATCAAGAATTATGCATACATTGATGAACATCAATTTTCAATATTCCAGTTACATACAATGTTTTATTTGTATAAGTTAAAGAACATAGACATAAGCATACATTATCCTAAGGAAGTTGTTAATATTTAGTGTTTCATAACACTGTTCCTGGAATGGAATATTACAAGAATGTAAATTGAAAAGATTCTTGATATGTATGAGTTGTGTTTGCATTTTTTCAAATGTAAAATAA
Organism: Dreissena polymorpha; assembly: GCF_020536995.1. Lineage (NCBI taxonomy): Eukaryota > Metazoa > Mollusca > Bivalvia > Myida > Dreissenidae > Dreissena > Dreissena polymorpha. The sequence goes on from NC_068367.1 coordinate 42,950,569, forward strand.
AGTTTTGACATTTCATCACAGAACAAGCAGAATCATGATCATAATTATTGTCATCATCATAACCATTTTCAGCAAAAGTAGAAGCATAACCTTCGAAATTATAAACGTTCATGTAACCTTTTTCTTAATTGACATAATAAAAGACATAATGCTTTGTGCACTATAAGCTAATCTTAGTCTAAAGATCTGATCAAATGACCTATCACAATGTTTGTTACATGATCAACCTTGTTTTGAATGTGTTATGCCAAGGGATGTAATGTTGTGGTTGTTGTTGTTGTTGCAATGTTGATTGAAGAGTTGCTGATAGCTCACATAGTTTTGAAAAAATTGTTTAATGATTTTATTTGCTCGGCTGTTTGCGGAGAAAACCCAAAGTATTGTCATAGCCAGCATGTCCTGTTGTCAGCCGTCCGCCGTAGGCGTCATGCTTAAACCTTAACATTGGCTCTAAAATCAAAGTGCTTCCACCTACAACTTTGAAACTTCATATGTAGATGCACCTTGATGAGTTCTACACGCCACACCCAGTTTTGGGTCACTAAGTCAAAGGTCAAGGTCACTGTGACCTTTAAAAAAATCTGACAAACATTCCCAGCCAAGTGTTGGCACCCGTTATGCGGTGCTCTTGTTATCCCCCCCTATAGGCGGAGGGATATTGTTTTTGCGTTGTCCGGCTTTCCGTCCTTCTAGCTGTCCGTCTGTCCTGCACTTTTGTGTCCGGAGCCATATCTTATAGTGCTTTTGCGGATTTCATTGAAACTTGGTATGAGTATATATATGAATAAGAGGATGATGCACGCCAAATGGCATTGTACACCATCTGTTAATAACGGAGTTATGGCCCTTTGTATCTTGAAAAAATGCTTTTTTGTGTCCGGAGCCATATCTTGGAAGTGCTTTGGTGGATTTCATTGAAACTTGGTATGAGTATATAAATGGAAGAGAATGATGCACGCCAAATGGCATAGTACACCATTGGATAATAACGGAGTTATGGTCCTTTGTATCATGAAAAAATGCTTTTTTTGTGTCCAGAGCCATATCTTGGAAGTGTTTTGACGGTTTTCATTTAAACTTGGTATGAGTATATAAATGGATAAGAGGATGATGTTGGCGTTGTCCATCCGTCCAGAAATATTTTTGTCCAGAAGTATTTTGGCAGGGGATATCAATTCAACGAATTTGCTTGTTTATATTATTTTTAATGTTTTTCCATTAATGGTACTTAAGTATTTATTATTACAAAGTAGCACACAGATGTGAAAAAGAAACTTGTATTTTAGTTGTATACCAAAGGCTAATGATATGTTATTTTGTATGTTTCATCTCACACAGTCAGTAATTATAGTCCGCTAATAGAAAAAAGGGGGAAATGCATGTGCAAAAAGTGTTTTTCCAGATAAAAATGTGAAGTCTTCAAGTTACTTAATTGTTCATTCACATGCTAAAGATTTTTTTCACTTCTATAAATATTTATATAATATTAGTTCATTAATTATTGGTTTGTGAATTTTTTATTCCCCCAGATTGAAAGATCGGAGACATATTGTTTTTGTCCTGTCTGTCTGTCTGTCTGTCTGTCTGTCTGCATACCCGTAGCCAGGGGGGGGGGTACGTTGGGTACGTTCGCACCCAATCTTTTTTGACGAGTAAAAAAACATGTCCTACTCTTAAACAGATTTTAAAATGAATTTAAAACGTTATAACATATGATCAGGTGGACGTTAACATTTAATGTTCATTAATTGTGGCGGATCTTGAGCATAATGGGCAAATAAGTCCATCTTTTTGTTAAGGACTTTGAGGCCATAGAGCCAGCAGTTTGTGGTTATAGGGCATACATGCCATATGTCCCGGATTGTCCAGGACAGTCCCGGAAATGAAGAACTTGTCCCGCTGTCCCAGAAATCTGTCAAATGTCCCGGAATTTACAAAATCCATGTATACATGTACCTTATCTTAGGCTTAACTTCACCTCGAATCTGTGTATATCTGCAGCGTCTCCATGACAATGCCTACCCGAATAGGCAGACTACGCTACGTGTCAAAATCGATCAATTAACAGGGATCCTGTTATCATATCGATTGTCTCATGTTCGCGGTCAAACCGAAAAGGCAGCATTGTTTAATGTGGTTGTTAATTGACTTTAATCTACTACGTCATTATTTCCCGCTGCGTAAGGGCAAAGGATAGTTGTTCACACATCTGAAGTCCAACATTGCTGAGTAAAAAATTAAAAGCTTTGTGGCTTGTATCTAGTAACGGAAGTAGTAATGTTTAATTTGACGTTAATAGATCGAGTGTATTTCGGATAGGCTTTCAAACTTTTGCAATTAACGATGCGAAACAAAAAAAAACGTACCAAAAATGCATTTGTTTATAAATATCGCTACATATACATGTCCCGGAAAATCGGCAAAAGTCCCGGACAATTTAACTCAATGTCCCGGAATTGGTCTGAAAAATTATGGCATGTATGTTATAGGGTCTTTATGAAGCTTTATTTGTTATATGTTTCTGAAAGTCGTTTAGAAAAAGATAACTCATTGGTTAAAAATAGTTTAAAAAGAATAATAATAAAAGTAACTAGTTATACCATTTTGATTTCTGTTTAGTATTGATGCAGATTAGAGAAGACCAAGTTTTGTTAATCAGTGTTTATTGTACAATGAACTGTTAGTACGTTTAGAGCAATGCTAAGCCTCTGGTACCATCCAAGTAGCAGACAAACAGTTGTTTTGAATAAAGTAAAATATTTCCTTTTAATTTGCTTGATTTAAGAATGGTAGAATTTTGGAATGGTAAAATACACCAATTTTATCAAGATTCCAATAAATTATAATGATATTTTATACTGTTCTTATTGTTGATTTTATATTCTATAAATATGTTGTTGCATATGTAAACAAAGTGTGTGCGCGCGTACTAGTGTCGGGTTAAACACTGTATAAAATAGTGCATTTCTGTGACTGATTAAAAAAGGTGGTTATTGAAAAACGGTAGTGGGGAATTCATGTATGTTATATCATATTCATGTCCATCCGTCACTGAGTATGGTCAATGAAAGTGAAATTTCAAATAAAAATGCTCTATCACTTGAGTCTATAAATACAGATAAAAAGTCACCAGAATGCAGGATTTTAAATTTCATTTTCAACATGTTCTAGGGAAATTCGCACCCCCTTTTTAAAACCCTGCCTACGGGCCATGTCTGTCTGTCTGTCATTCATTCATTCATTGTGTGTGTCCCAAAACTTTAACCTTGGTTAAAGTTTTGCAATAACTTTTGCAATATTGAATATAGCAACATGATATTTGGCATGCATGTGTATCTGATGGAGCTGCACATTTTGAGTGGTGAAAGGTCAAGGTCATCCTTCAAGGTCAAAGGTCAAATATATGGCTTCAAAGCGGAGAAATTAAGGGGACATTGTGTTTCTGACAAACACACTTCTTGTTCATAATAAAATTCAGGAACTTTTTATGCACTTCAAATGTCTGTTTTGTGGAATTCATAATATGGTTGTCAAGTTCATGAACTAGTTTGTAAATGAAATGTGTCAACTAAATTGCATTCACTGGTATATTCAATTTAAGATGTTGATTCTCTTTTATTGTTATACATGTATACCCTTTTGCATATTTTCTCCTTTTCCAGAATGGCTTATTTTGTATAAAGCCGTTAAGATGGTTGATGCACTGACGCTGCCTCTGGTATAGCAGGGGTTCCAATGTGTTAAATAAGTTTATTAAAATGTATTTAGTTAAATTATTTTGTAAAATTGCAAAAAGTTTTTTTGTGATTATTATTTTAGAAGCTCAAGTAATTGTTGATGGTGTGTGAGATTATGACTAGGTCAGTGACCTTTCTACTTGTATGTTCATTTGGCACTTCCTATGCCCAGGAATGATAATTCACCTACTTTTTGCTGACAGGGAGTCTTTTCTGCCAAAACAATTTAGCATATTGGACTAAAAGCATTGCAAGAAGTAGTTGTTCTGCAAAAAATAAATAATAACTACATCTTGGCTTGCATTTACAAGCTTACTCTGTTGAGTAGATTTTTATTGAATGCGATGTAAATCTCCAATTGCCCTGATAAGGTGTAAGTTATAGGGCATAGTGTGTATGGCCATTGCCCTTAGAAGTTGTTAGTTATAGCGCATAGTACATAATGGACATTAATGTCCCTAGAAATTGTTAGTTATAAGGCATAGTTCCTACGGCCATTGGCTCCAGAACTTGATTGTTGTTGAGCAAAGCACACATGACCATCATCCCTAGAAGTTGTTAGTTATAGGGCATAACACATATGACAATTGTCCCCAGAAGTTGTTAGTTATAGGGCATAGCACATATGACCATTGTCCCCAGAAGTTGTTAGTTATAGGGCATAACACATATGACCATTGTCCCCAGAAGTTGTTAGCTTTAGGGCATAGTACATATGACCATTGTCCCCAGAAGTTGTTAGCTATAGGGCAAAGCACATATGACCATTGTCCCCAGAAGTTGTTAGCTATAGGGCATAACACATATGACCATTGTCCCCAGAAAGTGTTAGCTGTAGGGCATAGTACATATGACCATTGTCCCCAGAAGTTTTTAGCTGTAGGGCATAACACATATGACCATTGTCCCCAGAAGTTGTTAGCTATAGGGCATAACACATATGACCATTGTCCCCAGAAGTTGTTAGCTATAGGGCATAACACATATGACCATTGTCCCCAGAAGTTGTAAGTTATAGGGCATAACACATATGACCATTGTCTCCAGAAGTTGTTACTTATAGGGCATAGTACATATGACCATTGTCCCCAGAAGTTGTTAGCTGTAGGGCATAACACATATGACCACTGTCCCCAGAAGTTGTTAGCTGTAGGGCATAACACATATGACCATTGTGCCCAGAAGTTGTTAGCTAAAGGGCATAACACATATGACCATTGGCCCCAGAAGTTGTTAGTTATAGGGCATAACACATATGACCATTGTCCCCAGAAGTTGTTAGTTATAGGGCATAACACATATGACCATTGTCCCCAGAAGTTGTTAGCTATAGGGCATAACACATATGACCATTGTCCCCAGAAGTTGTTAGCTGTAGGGCATAGTACATATGACCATTGTCCCCAGAAGTTGTTAGCTGTAGGGCATAACACATATGACCATTGTCCCCAGAAGTTGTTAGTTATAGGGCATAGCACATATGACCATTGTCCCCAGAAGTTGTTAGCTGTAGGGCATAGTACATATGACCATTGTCCCCAGAAGTTGTTAGCTGTAGGGCATAACACATATGACCATTGTCCCCAGAAGTTGTTAGCTGTAGGGCATAGTACATATGACCATTGTCCCCAGAAGTTGTTAGCTGTAGGGCATAGCACATATGACCATTGTCCCCAGAAGTTGTTAGCTGTAGGGCATAACACATATGACCATTGTCCCCAGAAGTTGTTAGCTCTAAGGCATAGTACATATGACCATTGTCCCCAGAAGTTGTTAGCTGTAGGGCATAACACATATGACCATTGTCCCCAGAAGTTGTTAATTATAGGGCATAGCACATATGACCATTGTCCCCAGAAGTTGTTAGTTATAGGGCATAACACATATGACCATTGTCCCCAGAAGTTGTTAGCTTTAGGGCATAACACATATGACCATTGTCCCCAGAAGTTGTTAGCTCTAAGGCATAGTACATATGACCATTGTCCCCAGAAGTTGTTAGCTGTAGGGCATAACACATATGACCATTGTCCCCAGAAGTTGTTAATTATAGGGCATAGCACATATGACCATTGTCCCCAGAAGTTGTTAGTTATAGGGCATAACACATATGACCATTGTCCCCAGAAGTTGTTAGCTTTAGGGCATAACACATATGACCATTGTCCCCAGAAATTGTTAGCTATAGGGCATAGCACATATGACCATTGTCCCCAGAAGTTGTTAGCTATAGGGCATAACACATATGACCATTGTCCCCAGAAGTTGTTAGCTGTAGGGCATAGTACATATGACCATTGTCCCCAGAAGTTTTTAGCTGTAGGGCATAACACATATGACCATTGTCCCCAGAAGTTGTTAGCTATAGGGCATAACACATATGACCATTGTCCCCAGAAGTTGTTAGCTATAGGGCATAACACATATGACCATTGTCCCCAGAAGTTGTAAGTTATAGGGCATAACACATATGACCATTGTCTCCATAGGTTGTTACTTATAGGGCATAATACCCTTTTACAATTGTCCCCAGAAGTTGTTAGCTGTAGGGCATAGTACATATGACCACTTTCCCCAGAAGTTGTTAGCTGTAGGGCATAACACATATGACCATTGTCCCCAGAAGTTGTTAGCTAAAGGGCATAACACATATGACCATTGTCCCCAGAAGTTGTTTGTTATAGGGCATAACACATATGACCATTGTCCCCAGAAAGTGTTAGCTGTAGGGCATAGTACATATGACCATTGTCCCCAGAAGTTGTTAGCTGTAGGGCATAGCACATATGACCATTGTCCCCAGAAGTTGTTAGCTATAGGGCATAACACATATGACCATTGTCCCCAGAAGTTGTTAGCTGTAGGGCATAGCACATATGACCATTGTCCCCAGAAGTTGTTAGCTGTAGGGCATAGCACATATGACCACTGTCCCCAGAAGTTGTTAGCTATAGGGCATAACACATATGACCATTGTCCCCAGAAGTTGTTAGCTGTAGGGCATAGCACATATGACCATTGTCCCCAGAAGTTGTTAGCTATAGGGCATAACACATATGACCATTGTCCCCAGCAGTTGTTAGCTGTAGGGCATAACACATATGACCATTGTCCCCAGAAGTTGTTAGCTATAGGGCATAACACATATGACCATTGTCCCCAGAAGTTGTTAGCTATAGGGCATAACACATATGACCATTGTCCCCAGAAGTTGTTAGTTGTAGGGCATAGCACATATGACCATTGTCCCCAGAAGTTGTTAGCTGTAGGGCATAGTACATATGACCATTGTCCCCAGAAGTTGTTAGCTGTAGGGCATAACACATATGACCATTGTCCCCAGAAGTTGTTAGCTGTAGGGCATAGTACATATGACCATTGTCCCCAGAAGTTGTTAGCTGTAGGGCATAGTACATATGACCATTGTCCCCAGAAGTTGTAAGTTATAGGGCCTAACACATATGACCATTGTCCCCAGAAGTTGTTAGCTGTAGGGCATAGCACATATGACCATTGTCCCCAGAAGTTGTTAGCTGTAGGGCATAGTACATATGACCATTGTCCCCAGAAAGTGTTAGCTGTAGGGCATAGCACATATGACCATTGTCCCCAGAAGTTGTTAGCTGTAGGGCATAGTACATATGACCATTGTCCCCAGAAGTTGTTAGCTGTAGGGCATAGTACGTATGACCATTGTCCCCAGAAGTTGTTAGCTATAGGGCATAACACATATGACCATTGTCCCCATAAGTTGTTAGCTATAGGGCATAACACATATGACCATTGTCCCCAGAAGTTGGTAGTTGTAGGGCATAACACATATGACCATTGTCCCCAGAAGTTGTTAGTTATAGGGCATAACACATATGACCATTGTCCCCAGAAGTTGTTAGCTGTAGGGCATAGTACATATGACCATTGTCCCCAGAAGTTGTTAGCTGTAGGGCATAGTACATATGACCATTGTCCCCAGAAGTTGTTAGCTGTAGGGCATAACACATATGACCATTGTCCCCAGAAGTTGTTAGCTGTAGGGCATAACTCATATGACCATTGTCCCCAGAAGTTGTTAGCTGTAGGGCATAGTACATATGACCATTGTCCCCAGAAGTTGTTAGCTGTAGAGCATAGTACATAAGACCATTGTCCCCAGAAGTTGTTAGTTATAGGGCCTAACACATATGACCATTGTCCCCAGAAGTTGTTAGCTATAGGGCATAGCACATATGACCATTGTCCCCAGAAGTTGTTAGCTATAGGGCATAGCACATATGACCATTGTCCACAGTTGTTAGTTATAGGGCATAGCATATATTACCATTGTAACTAGAAGTTGTTAGCTGTAGGGCATAGCACATGTGACCATTGTCCACAGAAGTTGTTAGTTATAGGGCATAGCACATATGACCATTGTTAACTAGAAGTTGTTAGTAATAGGGCATAGTACATATGACCATTGTCCACAGAAGTTGTTAGTTATAGGGCATAGTGCATATGACCATTAATTGTCCATTAAAGTTATTAGTTATAGGGTATAGTACATAATTATGGCCATTGTCCCTAGAAGTTGTTAGTAATATAGGGCATTGTACATATGGGTATTGTCCATAGAAGTTGTTAGCTATAGGGAATAGCACATATGACCATTGTCCCTAGAAGTTGTTAGCTATAGGGCATAGTACATATGGGTATTGTCCCTAGAAGTTGTTAATTATAGGGCATAGTTCATATGACCATTGTCCCTAGAAGTTGTTAATTATAGGGCATAGTTCATATGACCATTGTCCCTAGAAGTTGTTAATTGTAGGGCATAGTACATATGACCATTGTCCCTAGAAGATGTTAATTATAGGGCATAGTTCATATGACCATTGTCCCTAGAAGTTGTTAGTTATAGGGTGTTGTGCTTATGGTCATTGCCCATAAAAAATGTTAGCTATGGGGCATAGTGCATATGGCCATTTTCCATAAAAGTTGTTAGTTATAGGGCATAGTGCATATGGTTTGCAACCAGAAAGGTACTGATTTATTGCTTTATTACTGTGTTTTTTTATATGCTATTTATTACTGTCGTTGATGTTGTGTGCTGTTCTAACTATAAAATGCCTGTGTAAGTTAAAAGTATGTTGCATACACAAAGTAAAATTGTACAATTCATTCCATGACAAAAGAATGATTTAAAAAAATCAGATTAACCTTTTCGAAAAAATGTAACTGGTTAACTGATCTTTTTGGTAGATTAATCAGTTAACCTCTTGTATCACGTATATTTACGAATATTGTTCAAATATGTTGGGCATTTTTGATGTTTGCCATTACATTCTTGAACATAATAATTATTGATTTTCACATGTTAGTTTTTCTATTAAAAAGGATTTAATTATGATATAGTCATTATGCAGCTCATTTCAGCTTTCAACAAAAAGGATGCATCGATTCTGAATAGATAGCCTGGAAGTGTTGTATAAAAAAATAGAGAGTGCATGGGAGAAAGAACAGTCATTTGAGTGCCACAATAATTAGCAGTTCTAACTGGCAGATATGGTTGCTTAACCTCATTTCATGTTCCTAGTGAGGGATTTTGGCACTATGGATCATTAAAACATCGAAATATTTGGCACAATTCTGAAAATCTGTGGAACATTCTGGTATTCTTTCATGTTGTAAGTGTGACTCTTAATTACACAAACTATTTTACGGTGTGATATACATTCACACGATTCCTGTCAGTGCTATTAGCAACAACACTGACTGTTGTTCAGCTAGTGTACCTTGCAAATTAGCAAGAATGAGTTCATTAGCTTGAGCAAATGAACAGGTTCTGGAGGTCTGGTCATGCAGTTGTCTGATAACAGGATCAAAACATTATTGGGCCGTGCTCTGTGAAAAGAGTGTTTAATGCATGTGCGTAAAGTGTCGTCCCAGATTAGCCTGTGCAGTCCACACAGGCTAATCAGGGATGACACTTTCCTCTTTTATAATATTTTACGTCTGAAGAAAGTCACTTCTTAGCAAAAATCCAGTTTAGGCAGAAAGTGTTGTCCCTTATCCTCACAGGCCAATCTGGGACAACACTTTATGCACATGCATTAAACCCCCATTTCACAGAGCACGGATCAATTGTTTCTTGTAAGATTTGTTAGAAATCTCATTACAATTACCTCCTTTAGTATGCTATACTTAACTGTATGAGGACAATATGAATGTCATATAAGCCATGCTCTGGGAAAACTGGTCTTAACCCTTTGCATGCTGGGAAACTTGTCGTCTGCTAATATGTCGTCTGCTGAATTTATAAAATTAGCATTTTCTTCGATTTTTTTTCAAAGAATACTATCAGAATAGCAAACAGTTTGGATCCTGATGAGACGCCACATTCTGTGGCGTCTCATCTGGATCAAAACTATTTGCAAAGGCCTTTACTATTCGGTTCCAGCGCTGAAAGAGTTAATGCATGTGCATAGAGCATCGTGCAATGACAGGCAAATCTTGACCCAGTGACCATGCTTAATTAGATTTGAGCCATGCTCTGTGAAAAGGGATGTAACGCAAGTGCATAAAGTGTGGTCCCAGATAAGCCTGTGCAGTCCACACAGGCTAATCAGGGAAGACACTTTCCGCCTTAAGTGGATTTTTGCTAAGAAGAGGCTTTCTTTAAACTATCATTATAGACAAGAAAATATCATAAAAGCATAAAGTGTCGTCTGTGATAAGCATTTGCGGACTGCACAGGCCAATCTGGGACGACACTTAAAGCACATGCATTAAACCCTCTTTTTACAGAGCATGGCTCATTTGTATTTATTATCCATTTCCTAAAGATGCTTGACCTCTAAAGAAGTCTCCATTGCTTTTTACTTGATGGCTGAAAAATGAACCCCTCTAAACTTGTAAAATTAGGGACACATGCCTTGTTCAAAATCTGTTGAATGCAACACATTTTGGTGCTTTTTATGATTGCATGGTTCACTTTGAAATTACAAAATACAAATGCAAATAAATGAGACACCTGTACCATTTCAATTGAGAGCAGCAATATTTATTTATTTGATCAGATAACAAAGGTTTATAATGTTATTGTAGTGATATTCCTTGATCCTCTCCATGTTGCACCTGTGCTGTTACACACTGACAGATAACCTGGTTGCTGAGAGAGAATGTTTGCATGCTGACAATAATTGTTTCAGATATTGTTAGGATAACTAATAAGGCTTGTAATAAATATTTCTTGCAGGTACCAACTAATGCTGAGGGTAATACATGGATTGCCTATAGAGGAGAAGGTAAGACTATAGTGTGGTGTTGTTATTGTACAATTAGATTTGTCTTCGTTTAAAGTTGTGTTAATCTCCACAATGAAGAGCTTTTTCGTTCAGCTATTGTACAAATGAGCGTTCTGTGAAAAAGGGGTTAATGCATGTGCGTTAACTGTCATCCCAGATTAGCCTGTGCAGTCTGCACAGGCTAATCAGAGACGACACTTCCTGCTAAACTTTATTTTTGCTAAGAAAAGACTTTCTTGAAATAAAAAATATCATCAAAGCGGAAAGTGTCGTCCCTGATTAGCCTGCGCGTACTGCACATGCAAATTTGGGACGAAACTTAACGCACATGCATTAAACCACTTTTTAACAGAGCGCTGCTCATATTAAGTCTATGATGCGGGTGGTCGTTAACTGTAAGCTTGTTACTTCTGTCGATGCAAAGTTGTTATGCTCCAACAATTGGGAGGCATTGCAGTTGTCTGTCTGTTTTTCCAAAACTGTGTTTTCAACTCATCTTTAACGACTGAGTATATCTGGCTGTATTTTTTTAATTGGTTTTTGGCGTAAACAAACATAATAATGTGATTTGTGTTAGTAGTATTTGCAAAATTAAGTTGTTGTCTGTTTTTAATGTCCCAAAGCTTGTGGTAACAACTCTTTTGCGTTTCTGCTGAAGTAAATGTTTAAGCAACAGTTGACCAGTTGACCACATCAGTTTCTGATTAAATAAAATGTTGTAAGTAAAATAATTGAGATCTGCTCTATTTAAATAGACAAACATTAACATCACAAGCACAGAGGCCAGGTTTCATTTAGGAGATTTCTTTTGTGCTATTAATATTCCCCATGCGGAGGTCAAATTTGATTGCGACAAAATTTGGAAACAATATATTTGTATAACTTTAATTTTTGCCTTTTAACAAACTGCTGCTGTCAACTTCAAGGAAACATGTGTCTGTAAGTGACAAAGGAAATCGTGTTTAAGCGTTACAATACACGAAATAAAAAGAACCTCGGTAAACACTGCTGTCCGACAAATATTTGTTCACCATGCAGTAGACATGTATTTATAATCTTGTTTTAATTTACGCTATCATAACTATTTATGAGACTGAACGACTTTTCTATTCTGAAGCTAAGTTCAAAGTTATATCTTTGGTTTCCTTGTTTTGTTTGTTACTATTCATGATACACTGTTAGGATCACTTTATTTTATTTAACCCTTTCCCTGATAGACCCCTTATCTGATTTGCCACCCCAGGCCAATACCAGTCCTGCTGTTCTGATAACAGTGATTCCATTTACAGCTGATAAGCCTGCTTACACCATCTCAATAGGGTTATTTGGAAAATATTGGACAATTTCTCAACTGTTACACCTGTCTTGTTATCCCCATGCTTTTCGCTTTTCGGAGAAAAAGTGCGATACTGTGGTTATCTCCGTCTTCCTTCCGTCCGTCCGTCCTGGCCACTTTCTCCTCCTACACTACAAGCACTAGAACCTTGAGACTTACACACATGGTAGCTTTGAGCATATGTGCAACCCTGCACTTTTTGGAATTTTGATCTGACCCCTGGGTCAAAAGTTATGGGGGTGGGGTAGGGCCGGGTCAGAGATTTTTACTCATTTTTTTAGGTTATTTTACTATAATTTCTTCATTTCTACACCGATTGTCTTCAAATTGATACTGAACCTCTCTTATGACAATCTCAACTATGCATGGCCCCATTACCAACCCTGCGATGCCCCGCCCACATAGGCCATGCCCACCAAAATTGCCTTTCTTCATTTCTACACCGATTCACTTCAAATTGATACTGAACCTCTCTTATGACCATACGATCAATCTCAGTTATGCATGGCCCCATTACCAACCCTGGGGCGCCCCACCCACATAGGCCACGCCCACATAGGCCGCGCCCACCCAAAATTGCCTTTTACTATAATTTCTTCATTTCTACACCGATTCACTTCAAATTGACACTGAACCTCTCTTATGACAATATGGTCAGTCTCAACTATGCATGGCCCCATTAACAACCCTGGGGCACCCTGCCCACCCAAAATTGCCTTTTACTATAATTTCTTCATTTCTACACTGATTTACTTCAAATTGATACTGAACATCTCTTATGACATTACGGTCAATCTCAACTATGTATGGCCTCATTATAACAACCCTGGGGCGCCTCGCAGTTTTTGTGAATAAATAAATACACCCACGCCTATTTACGCGAGATTTTTGTCAGGACAAAAACTGGAAACGAAAATATCGTGGGCATATACATGTATTTACTTGTGGCTACAATTTGTAACAGAACATAATTATGAACTGTACACGATGCGCGCGCACCACATTAAGTTATTTACGCATGTTGGAATACCCTTGTCCTGATTGGACGCCTATTTCATCAAATCTTTAAATAGAAACATATGCCGAAATTCATTTGATACTTTAGAAAAATGTTGGATGTTTGTGTTAATGAGTTTTCTTGAGCACTTTTGTCGTCAATATTAATCAGAATTTTCATTTGAATATGGACATCGGGAATATACGGGATTATCGGGTAATGGATAGAGTAAAAAAATTGGCATGTGGTAATCGATAGTGACGGTAATAAACGTATGAATCGGGGAATCGATAGACTTGGGATTATACGCATCTATGAAGGAAAGGGTTAAGCAGAATTCATTGTTGTTGTTCTTGTGTTGTTGTTGTTATATTTACCGACTTTAGTACATACACAAAACATTACATGCACGCTGTATTTTGGAGCACACATTCTGAAGTTGTTAATCCTTATTCAAATTATTCAAATAATTTCAAATAATATGCAACAATATTTGCAGATTATTATCAAAACACTGTAATTTGACCCCATTCTCTTGCCACCCAAACTAGCAAGTTAAATTTTTGCAGTCACAAAATTGAACAATATAAAAGCCCTAAACAAATTGACAGTCTTCTGCAAGAAGCAAAGCAGTTATTTATCGGTAAAACTATTTAAACATATTCCATTAATAAATACATATAAAAGTATGTTATCTAAAAATCAAATACAACAAAATTCACTTTGTTAAAAACACAACTGAGTATGCAAAAGTTAGGAACATACTTATTGGAATGTTGGCATACATGAAACTATTAAGTGGTGGAAGTACGATAATTTAATCAAAATCTCATTCTTGTCCACGTTTTTAAGGGAATTGTTTACAGATTTTGCCGTTTTTTCAAATGTCCTTAGATATGATTGCTTACAAATCTTCAATGTTTTTAACACATGTAGTCTGAACTAATTTTAATAGTAATACCATTGTGCCACACAAACTTTCCTGCAATGTTGTAAAATATAATACCAATTGTATTAGCGCTATCTACATTGTCTGTCAACATCTGGGTATATATATCTCTGGGAAAACACGCACCTGACAGCGATACGTGTTTCTGATTTGCAATACAATAGTATCATCCATACATATTTTTTATATTTATGCGCGCCTTCTTTGAAAGACCTTTTTTTAGTGGTTTGTCTGACATTGTTATTTGATTTGATTGTTAAAAGTATTAATAGAATCATGAATCATCGCGCTCATGCTTAATAAATCGCTATATAGGGCGGAGTATTTCTAATTAAAGTAATCAAAACTGGTACTTATCATTGACTTGTTGAAAACATATGAAGAATCTATGAGTGATATACCATAATAATAACGCATATCCCCACGCCGCATGTTTGACCCAGGGGGCACCCCAGGGTTGGTAATGAGGCCATGCACAGTTGAGATTGACCGTATTGTCATAAGGGATGTTCAGTATCAATTGGAAGTGAATCGGTGTAGAAATGAAGAAGTTAATGTAAAATAACATAAAACAAGAGATGTGTTTGTCAGAAACGTAATGCCCCCTACTGCCCCACTTTGTTTTATTTAAAAAATTATCATTTGGAAGGTTCATTACTTACCTTCCTTTAAAGCTTATTCCTTTCCATGGATTTGTTTTTTTGACCTTTGACCTTGAAGGATGACCTTGACCTTTTACCACTCAAAATGTGCAGCTCCGTGAGATACACATGCATGCCAAATATCAAGTTGCTATCTTCAATATTTCAAAAGTTATGGCCAATGCACCATACCGTATAATAAAGTATACCAGTGCACAGAATGCAATACGGTAGTACAATTACTCAATATAAGAACACAGCCTTTAAGTACAAACGCTTTGGCGCTGGAATTTTTTTTAAAACACACAAACAGAATTGATGTGGAGAGTTGGGTGTGAAACTGTTATATCTCTCAAGCATTTTCATTCGAGATAATCCCTTATCATACCTTATACTTCACAAAAACAGAAAGTCAATCGAAAAACATATGAATGTTAATGTGAACACTGCTGTAGATTGCATGTGTTCTATTTTAAAAAGGTACAAGGCAGTAACCAGCAGGAAATTTTATATTCAAATTGAGCACTTGCAAAGGTCAGCCAAGATGAAAAGCTTGGTTAAACCGCTATGCTGAAAAAGGTTCTGGCCTGTTGATAAAACATGGCTGCTATGAAGCTAGCAGTTTTCTTGATATGGCCATAGCGAATCCTTGTGAATACTTAAGAGGTCCAATCTTCATGAACCTTTTAATTGACTTTTGTTTTGATGATATCTCAGCTGAGATGAAACTGGTCTGATCTCTTGGAAAAGCTTTTCCTCCAGGAGCCGGGGCAGTTTTCCTTATATAGTGAAACCTTGATATCACTGCAAGAAACATGTTTTTTTGCATACAACTTCAAATTGCATATTTTGGGATAAGTTGGCACTCTTATTTTATATTTATCAGTATTCTGTGATCATCAGTATAAAAACTGAAATATTTTTGTCATACTTAAGTTTTTATTTTAGCATAACCAAATTGTTCACTCCACTTTTCAATATCTTAATTATCTTAAAATTTATAAACACAATTCTCTTTTAATTTATCAACACAATACAAGAACTATACATGTAGTAACTATAATCTACATTATTTTTTTAACCATTCAATAATTGTATTATTCAAATAATTCCTAACCTAAAGAACAGGAATTATGAAAAATCATACAATTACTGGAACACGCACTGTTAAGTATAGGATGGTACAGTATAGTAAAGACTACAATTAAGTTGATAATAAATGTCCTTTTAGAAATTTGATAGTTTCAATATAAACATTTGAGGTGGCTGAATTTACACCATCCCAGAGGGAAGAAAATTCTTAATATAAATACAGAAAAAACTATCATAATATAAGCTATCAAAGATTGAACATTATTAAAGTTTTATAACATTTGCAATAACTTATTTAAGATGCTGTAAAGTCTGTCCTTTGTTAGTTTCCATAGTGATGTAACTTAAGAGAAAGCCATCATCTTCATTATGGTGTCATCTTCATTTACCATGAAAACCTCTTTTACGCCAAAAAAAACTGACATTTTAACTTAAAAACAGTAACTAAATATCAATTGTGGGACATACCATGGTAATTTGAAGCGAAGACCGAAAATATCTCTGTCATAAGTGAAATCATCTCTTTCAATTGTAACTTCCCCAACAATGGAAACATGTTGAAAGGCAGAATTGCTTTGGAAAGAAAGGCAGCAATGCACAGAACATTTTATAGGTAACAAGAAATATCTTTTAAAAAGATATACGGCGGCGTTGATTGTGGTTGGAGTTTGTGAAAGGTAAAGAGTTCAATGAATGAGATCAAGGATCGCGAATGTCTTTTTCTGTGCAGTTCTTAGCTGCATCACACACAGTGCGGGATGTTACACAGAGTTTTCACGGCTTATTTTACATTATTACATATTGCTGGTCATAAACCTTTAGATACAAAACAGAAAACCAAAAGAAGAATGGAAGTGAAATTAAAACATATGAGTCAACCGACCACACACGAAGTATCCGTACATATTTTAAAAATATTTATAGTTACACGAAGTTTTCGCGGCTTATTTTACATAATTACATATTGCTGGTCATAAACCTATAGATACATAACAGAAAACCAAAAGAAGAATGGAAGTGAAATTAAAACATATGAGTCAACCGGCCACACGCAAAGTATCCGTACATATTTTTAATATTTATAAGCGCGTTCTTCAAACAAACCTGATTTAGTGGTTTGTCGGGCATTGCTATTTGATTTGATTATTAACAGTATCGAGAATCATTGCGCTCATGCTTAAAACATTAATCAATATGGTGAAATAATTCTTGTTAAATTAATTGAAAATAATATTTATCATGGTATTGTTGAAAACACATAAAGAATCTATTATTTACATATCGCTGAATATCTTAATTAAACATATTTCTGGTCTAAAGAAAATTCCAGTTCACCTAGTTCACACGATAGCGTCTATATTATATAACAATTATTTTACTGGCCGCAAATTTCTCAGGTCAGCACTTAAGGTAGTCGTGAAGACGCAGCGATGACCTGTAAATAAACTCTGACATTCACACACACTGGCCGCAAACTGACCCTGATACCTCGCGGGTTGAAATGCAATGCATTAAAGTGAGGCCACGTTTCCATTGCTCTTTATACTTTTACATGTTAATATGTAGACAGGAATATGGAAGTCAGTACTAAATATGAGAACATAGCCTTTAAGTAAAAATGCTCTTGCACTAGCAATCCTCTGAAAATAAAAGGTGCACGCACAAACTGTATTGATGTAGAGATTGAGTGTAAAACTGTTCTATCTATTAAGCTTTTTCATTAGAGATAAAATTGTTTCATGCTGAACACGCAGTAAAACATTGTTACAAAGACGCTGACATATTTCCAAAGTTCTGGTGGTATTCTCAAATCAGCCTATGGGATAAATAAAGTGTATTCATTCTGACCTAGCCGTGGGCAATTTTATTTGAATTTTATTGGACAGTTACAAAGGTCAGGTAAGGTGAAGGCTGGCGTATACAGCTACGCCAAAAAAGGTATCATCAACAAATCTTCTGTCAAGTGGGGTCAAAAACTAGGTTACCTGGTCAGATGTAAGAAAAATTCGTGTTAGTGTAAATTTTTAGTTTATTGCCTGTCTTGAGGCCACATTTTGCACTCAGTCTTGGTAAAAACAATGTTTATTATGTTTAATCTATCCAATCCATGTTTATGATTCAATTTTGACCATATCTGAATTCAATCTGGGTCAGTGGTGTCTAAAAAAATCAAATTAGGTTATAAAACAATCATCAAACATATTAAATGTTTTATTTTAGATACATTTACAATTAGACATACCAGTTGTTTAAATGTTTGCTTTGACAATATCACATGTTTAAAAACATACATGCCAGACGTCCCGATCTCGGTGGGACAGTTCTGCTTTTGAGCCCTTTGTCCCGGCGTCCCGATAAGAGACGATTTGTCCCGACATTCGTAAAAAACGATGTAAGGTCTATAGGTTCCCAATAAAATTCGCTATTCAAGCTCTGTTTCCCTGACACTTACCACTGCTAATTCCTTTATTGCCCCCAATTAACAATCCGATTCTTAACTTCTCGTGTGTACCAGTGTTTTTTATGACACCTTATCAGCGATTTATCGGCTAATTATTGATTTTATCAGGCATTCACACCATGGTGGTCTTCAAGATAGTGGTCGCTTATTGCTATGGATAGTTGTATTATAATGAAATAAATGTTGAAAATGTGTTTGTTTTTGTCTTTGTTTGAAACGGTTTACAAAACAATTGTTTTGTAAAATTAACTCTACGTCATTAATGAGTCTTTTACATTCAATGTTTAGTTCCAAAATAGCGGGATAATCAGAATGTGCAATATACCAAAATTGCAACAAACAGTCCAATAAGTGATACCCATCCTGTCTAGTGTAATTGGGTGTAATTGTAATAAAAACAACAAGGTGCTATGCATGACAGTTTGACACTACTCCAATTAAGCTAAAAACAACGAGGTGCTATGCATGACAGTTTGACCCTACTCCAATTAAGCCGCGACAATTGACAAGTAACAAACTGCGCATGGATACATGCTTAAAAAAACATTGCAACAAACAGTAAAAGAGGTACCCATCTTGTCTTGTGTTATTGTAATAAAAACAACGTAGAACGGTTGAGGCGTTGTTGGCAGTTAAAATGAACACAAAGATGGTTTGCTTCCACCAAAAACCTACCTCGGAAATGTGTACTGCCGGGCATTCCGTGTCAAGCTGATGTAACTTTTCGGTAGATAGTTTACTGTAACCCATACTTTCAGTGTACTGTATAGCCTCCCCTGCGTTAATGTTTGCCATTGAAATTAATATTATGAGTATTGTTTTCGTAATGTTCCAGATTTTGTACTCTAAAAAGATTAATATTATCTTCGTTGTTTGCTATTGTCTTATTTAATAAAACTGTTATTGTTATGTTTTAGATTTCATGCTTCATATCAGATGTTTTATGTCTTGAATAAAAGTATCAAGAGTTTTTGTTAGTACTATACTGACTACAGTAAAGGTGAAATGATAGATCATTTTAGGTGTCCTGCTTTTTGGTCAAATGTCCCGACAATTTTTTATGGAATTTCCCGCTTTGGACCTAAAAAATTCTGGCATGTATGTTTAAAAGCTTGGTCACCAGGTTAAGTCTACAACAATTGTTATACCACTTGAATCACAGATCATTCTAATCGAGCTCCATGTTTGCGCCCTTCTTTAGTCTGTCCTAGTTGTTTTTCATGCTCTGGGGTCGTATTCCAGAAGCATCTTAAGTTAAATTTTATTCTTATCCTTAAATTGGGAAATTTTCTTAAGTGTTTCATTTCCTATTGCAAAAGTGTGGCATCAAGAATTACATCAAAATAATGTCAATGTTATTTTGGGAATACCAAATTAAACATCAGTGATTCCTTATCTAGTAATGCATACAAAAACTTGTAATTTTTAAATTAAGTGAAATTATTTAAGAAATGACTTAAGATGTTTTTGGAATACCACCCCTGAGTTATACAAGAGTTTTGAACTGTTAGTTGTCACGCTATATATTTACAATGTATTTTACAGTGTAATCATCATCCATAATTGTCTGTTGATATTCAGGTCTTTTATAGCTGTGATGGGTTCTTGTGTTTGGATTTTAGTTTATTATGCGGCTGTTTCCTATTACACTGTAACTCCAATATAAAGCGCTCCGTTATAACGCTGAATCCAATATAACGCGGAGGGTGCTTGGATCCCATTTTTTCTCCAACCTTCCATTTGATTTCTGATTCAAATCCGTTTTATGCAACTTCATGTATTTTCAGACAATTCAAAGATGGCGGCAATCACAGTCATGTTGATTGCTTTATTCAACCGTCCGTTGAACCGATTATAATCGCCTCGAGGTTAAACAACACCGACAGCTAATTGGTGTTAATCTGTTGTGTAATGGCAATAAAGGTGTGAAAAACTCGCGTGTCAGTGTTTATTACATGTATTCCTCATCAGAGCGGTTCAGTGCAATAATTTCCATAAGTTAAGTGCAAGCGCGATAGTTATACAATTCAAGTAATTCAAAACGATTGAAACATTCTTACTTTGATATGGTTGCAGTTTGACTATATTAAATGAGCGGCTGTGAAATATACTGCCTACTGTATAAAACATCTTTTATTGTCATTTCATTATCATTCTAGTATTATGTCATTTAATCTTTCAGTTCGTGTATAAGAAATTAAATAATGCAGACGATTTATTTACATGCGAACGCAGTGTTCCGGCAATTGTTAACAGAGTTTCACTTTCATTTTCGCGCGGTATCAGAAAGTCCCAGGGAAACACGTTTTTTGCATGCGTATGACGCAATAAAACAATTTTTTTGTACATGAGTCGTATTGCATTCAATCTTAATTTAAAGTCGCTCGTCCAATGAAAGCTCTGCCCCATAATGCACTGTACTCTTAACACTTCTGAAAATGGCATATATGGGAACGGTTGTGTTTACGAATTTCTTAAACATATATCGTCATTAATGTTCAAGATTATTATTTTTAAGTTATGTTGTAATTTCATTGGATTATCGGATAAATGTGCACATAAGAAAAGCGGTATGTATACTGTTATCGATACGATTCGGTTTATATGCATGTATTTGCGTCAACACAGCATGGCAATATACATGCCCTATATTATAGGCTATTCTATACCTGTTTTTTTTTTATAGCGCCCTGCAGTAAATGAGCTCAAAACCTATAACGCGGATCCGTTATAACGCTGTTTCGTGGCTTGGACCCCATTGACCGCGCTATATTGGAGTTACAGTGTATAGCATTCACTGAACAACTTTTGAAGTGGTCAGGAGATTAACTGAACATTAATTTAATTAAAAAATCTTGTTTAAGTGAGGTAAAAAATAAGGTCACCAGAACAAATACAAAAAACTACTTTTTACCACAGTGACTTTTGAATAGGTGCACAAGAAAAAAAACATTTCATTTGTAGACTGTCATGTAAAGCATATAAAAGCATGAAGAAGAAAACATACAGTGGAACCCCTCTAAACCGGACAACCCAGGGACCGTGTGGAAATTCCGGTTTAGTGAGTATTCTGATTTAGAGGGAAATGATGTTTTCCCAATGAGACATGTAGACAGACTTTTTGCACAATATCCCTGATCATCAACTTTCCTACCCCATATTTCTCTGACAGCATCTCGAGTGTTAGTCCAGTAATTCTAGCTCAGATACGCCCAAAACCTCAAAAAAATTGCAACAGAAAATGTTTTTGGTGTTTTTAAATCATAAATGCATATAGCATAACAGATCAAAAGTCTAGAAAAATCTAAGCTGGGGAAAGTTACAAAAAACGAGACCAAATATAGACTAATCAATGTATTTATTTTTCTACTTTGAAACTCCTTACAATTCATATGTATTTCATTCCCAATCATTTTTACATAAAACATCCATGTTAACATAGCTATATCTAAATCTACTATGACAATAAAAGTAACAGAAACTATATTATCTTATATAACACACTATTTGTCCCCTTTTTATGCCCCCCGAAGGAGGGCATATAGTGATCGGACCGTCCGTCGGCCTGTCTTTCAGTCACACTTTGCATTGAGGTTTCGAAAAATGCTCATAACTTCTATGTCCCTTGAGATATAACCTTCATATTTGATATGCATGTGTATATGGACAAGGCCTTTCCATACGCACAAAAATGTTGACCCCTGTGACCTTGACCTTGAACTTAGGGTCCGCATTTTGGTTTCGAAATCTGCATTTAGGTTTCTCAAAATGCTCATAACTTCTATGTCCCTTGAGATATAACCTTCATATTTGCCTTATTTGGTATGCATGTGTGTTTGGACAAGGACTTTCCATACGCATAAAATTTTTGACCCCTAAGACCCTGACCTTGAACTTAGGGACCGCATTTAGGTTTCGAAATCTGCATTAACCTTTTGAAAAATGCTCATAACTTCTATGTCCCTTGAGATTATATCCTTCATATTTGGCATGCATGTGTATATGGACAAGGCCTTTCCATACGCACACAAATTTTGACCCCTGTGACCTTGACCTTGAACTTTGGGTTTGGGTTTAGGTTTCGAAATCTGCGTTTAGGTTTCGAAAAATGCTCATAACTTCTTTCAAAGCGTTTATAGGGGGCATATGTCATCCTATGGTGAAAGCTCTTGTTACATATAAAATTGAAAAGTGGGTGGGGTATTTCTATATGATAACACAGCTTTTATTGAGCAGTGTTGAATATAACAATTTAATCATTGTCTTGTATAGATCTATAGACTTTTACACACATACATTTGTTTAAAATATGAGATAAGAATATATCTGTCAGAATTTTCATAATTATACAAATATTTATTCAAACTTTGTGTTGTTTCTCTATATAAAGAGTGGGTGGGGTAGTCTTATACAAAGTAATTTCATTTCAATTCATGTGAGTATTCTATATAGACAGTATTAGATACATAGATTTTCTTAAATAAGTTCATACACATTTGCTAAATGTTTAAAGATATATAAATAATGCATTGACCTTGGGTCACAATGGTTGACCTTGGCTTTTAAAAGGTCAAATATCATAGTATGCAGTTGAACGATGTAACTATTACAAAATCTGTAAACTTGATTATTTTGTACATAATAAGTTCAATAAAATTATGTTACGTACACTGATAAGTACATCTTTGAATTTAAAATAACTGCATATGGTGTAAAAACATGTTTAAAAGTCGCAGTAACAATAATGAATATAATGACAGTTTCAATTCTTAGTTAATCTTGAAGTCTAATTCGTCATTGTACTATTGGCGTCTCATTAATTAAACATGTGTTTTAGTCAATATCAGAGTCGGTTTTGTTGAACTTCTGTTCATTTGTACAGCTTATTCCACGACACCCTGAGCATCCCGCAGAACTTATTGTCTTTCAGTTCATTCAGTAGGCGAAAGGTTTTCTCCATTTTCAATTTATTCATGAACTTGGAAAAACGTTCTCATACTGTGGTTTTTAGCGGCGGCAGATGTTGGTAGCAATGACTTTATCTTAACGTATTTGGTGCTCGACATGACCTTTTGCGAAAACATCCATAGCCTCAACAAATCCAGTGTCTCAACGGACAATCCGCCAAATAATTCAACCAAAATTCGTTCACCATTCACAATAACAACATCCTAGTTGCTGTGTGACAAATAATCGCAGGCATGGTTAACTACCTCTTCATTTATAAGGAAAGTTTTTAAAGCTGCTCCTTTGCTGATATCGATAATATGGGATGTTGTATCACAGTCAGATAGTGCATGTAAAACTGGCAATGTTCTGGTTGGTCCGCCCAATACTTGTTAGGCCTTCTGAATATCCCATATCCGAACAACTTTTGATGTCGTTTGATTTGCTGCTGGCTTTAAGACGACTGTTTTATGAATTATGAATTGACTTTATGTGATATAGGGCAATTACTAGCAAGTCCGTGTCCTCGCCTACGATGACAACATTGCTGGTTTCTGCAATTTGTAAAGCAGTTTTCACTATCAACACATCAGCATCCCCTTGAGCGTGGTAAACATCGAACCCATTCCTCTCCAATTCTCTTTCATTCTATCATTCTATCATGAGGGTACTGTACCTGGCAAGTTGAATTTTACCTTGACCTTTGAATGACCTTGACTCTCAAGGTCAAATTATTAAATTTTGCATAAATTGCCATAACTTCTTTATTTATGATTTGATTTGATTGATACTTTGACAAAACAACACTTATCTGACATACCACAATAGACTCCACCCAAACCATCCCCCACGCCCCCCCCCCCCCCCCCTGAATCCCCCCCTCAAACAAAAAGTGTTTTTTTTTAAAGATCATCTTATAAATGACCACCACACCCTCACACTATACCCCACCCCTCCCCCCCCCCAAAAAAAAAATTTTTTTTTTTTTTAAACATATTTTTTTTTCATTTTTTTTTCATTTTTGGAAGATAATGTAATAAATGATCACACCCCCACACTATACACTCTCTCCACTCCACCCCTCCCTCCTTTGTGATTGAAATTGAGATAGCTAGGTGGCATATCCCTTCACCTTTAAAAAGAAAATAGATGAGCGGTCTGCACCCGCAAGGTGGTGCTCTTGTTAGTCTTAGTTATCTTAATTACCAATTTGAAAATCTAAATGAATATATAAATGCAACTGCTTCAAGAGCTCTGCAAATCAACATTTTATATGACACTAAGTTATCAATTGTAATACACAATTCAAAATTAAATAGCATTAAGATTATTAAAATTTAGCACTGCTTCGTACATCAACAACAAAACACACTAAGAACCCTATGTTTGCAATCAGTTATTATAATCAGTATTATCACTTCTATTGATCGATATGTACATCACAAGCAAAGTTTATTAAATTCTTTTGCGATTTTTACAGTTTGAAAAATTTTCAACTATATAACCTTAATTAATTTCACGCGTCTTCAGTCTGCTTTTCACAAGTTTTTGACTCTAGGTCTGACGTGCAATAAACCGGTCCTGACCGGTTTAGAGAGGTACAATTACGCATGGATTGACCCAATTTTGATCCAAAGAATGACTTTTATTCGGAATTAAGGGGTTTCCGGTCTTGCAGAGATATTTTACGCATGGTTTTATAGGGAAACAAATGGGACCGGATAATTTGTCCGGTTTAGAGAGGATTCTGGTATAGAGGATCCTGAGTTTAGAGATTTCCACTGTATATAGTTTTGTCCTAAACATTTCTTATTTTTGGACATTATTGTTTAAACCTTAAATAGCTCAACTTTGCCTAAATTTGTATGGCCAGTCAAAAATTATTTTCCAGTAACATTTCTCCGCCTTAGGTTAAAATTGTTAATACTGTCACCAAACGGGTTTTAATTGTTCTTGATTTGCTAAGGTCACTTCCTTGTTAAATAACGCATGTCCACTATTATCCATTAATTATCGGTAGACTCAGTATTTATTTGTTAATTGCTGTCTCAACCTTTTCATTGGTTCTCTGCACACATGCTTTTCTCACATTACCATTGAATGGTTTTTCATTGGTTCTTTCGCGCACATGATCTGCAGATGTGGCCATCAAATGTATTGCATGTATGTTATAATTTAGTTTAAGCTAACGGAACTTGAAGAGGACGGAACGAGAAGACCTCCAGCTATGTTACAGCTATTTGCAGAATCTTATTTTTCTAATGCACGGAAGAATTTGTGGATATAGCATGGTTGTGTATTTGGAGAAATTTATTGTACATAAAGACATTGAAACAGAAATTAAAGTGGTCTTGAATTCATTCATGACTTTGTTTTACATTTCATCACACGTTATTATACAGATGAATTGACAAAATTAGAACGGCACCGACTTGCAGAATTCACCATGTAATAAACTGCCTTTACTCAAGTTATACGATTCATGTCATTACGGCAAATTTTGCATGGAGTTGTTAACTGAATGAGCTATGCCACTTGTCTTATTGCCGTTTGATTATTTTATTACTCAAATATTACACAAATTACAAAGCTGCAAGATGTATCAACTTGAAACTTCAAAGGTATATAGATCTAGTTGCGCAGATGTGCATTACACTCACACTGTTACTCTTTCTTTCATATTTTTTTTTATTGCCCTTGTTTTTTTTAGAATGAACAGTTTGTGTTGGGCAATATTGAAAACTATATGAAGAATCAAATTGAAACTAAATTGCATGAGTAGATCTTATTGAAGGAATGTGCAGTACACAAAAGCCATTTCTCTTGTTTCACATTTGTTAAAGTGATAGCCATTGGTTAGTTTTTTTCTGCTGAAATTTCAGTCAAAGCATAATTATTTTGGAAATTAAACGATATGAACATCAAAGATAAATATAAATATGGAGAGCAACTGTGTAGAGTAATGTGCAGTGAATAAGTGCAATATATATCTTGCTGTCATATTTTAATCAAAGCGCTGAAGGCACTGAAGTTGTTCGCTATTGCATAATTTAAGAAGCAACTCAGTTTTCAAAATTAATTGCAAGTTTGAAATGAACACACGCCATTCAAATTTATCAAGACGTTCATAACACACTGGTTGAGATTTGTGTGCATTTTTTAGCATCCTATTTATTTTGTAGAGATAACTTAGACAAAATTACAACAACATGGTCCTTTTTGGACGTTCTGAAAGCATAGAAAATATGATGAAAATGGTAATGAGAACTGAATATAAAGAAAATTTGCAATCACCATCACTTTTAATGGAATATCAAATACCTATCTCGCTAAGAATATAACTTCATGATGAAAATTCCCTGTACAAAACTTTTGATTTTTGACACCATATACAAATTCAAAATATACAATAAGATAATTTAAGAAAATAAATAAAAAATAAATCTGCGAGCCATTCTTTTTACTCACGAATTAGGTAGTCATAAAGACAGCCCTGTTGACCCGTACTTTGTTGTTTATGCATTACTTGTTACCCTAGCAGTTCATACGGTGTCAACAACTCTGACCTAAGCATAGGTATAGAGCACTAATGCGCTTTTTCGGCGTAGCTGTTTTACCCAGCTTTTCACCTAAAATGACTTTTACATAACGCCAGCAGACATGCGTGAATATTTTCTAATATTTAATAGGCTGATTCAAGATAAAACCTCTGAACTGTGGCTACATCACCGTGTCTGTGCTCAGCGCAAAGGATGTAGCACTGTTCAGTATAAAGAATTTTGGACTACTCTCTGTATGTTCAAACAACACAAATTGTGGCCCAGTTACAATGACACGTTTAAACCCATCTCGCAGAATTTCAGGGTCAGTACTTGTTTACTAAATCATCCGGGGAATATATAATTGACTATCGATAAACACAGTTTTGCTTTCAAGATGAGAAAACAAACATTACCGAAATAGTATAGTGTCAAGATAAGAGGAAAATCATTAATTATCCAACCACAATGTTTGCCGTACTCGGTCAGCCCTTAGTATTTACATGTTTGCTATTTTGAATTCAATTTTGTTTCAAAAAGCATGGGTCTAAAATGTGCCATTTACAATTCGCAATGAGATTTTGAATGACCCTCGTCATGCGAAAATGGGTCTTATTCCATATTCACCCATCATAAATATTAAGCCCATTCAGCCTGCGCATCTCTCAGTCTGGTCAGGAGATACATAATGAGACCGTAACACATTGAGTGATTTTATAGCGAATAGCATCGCCTCTGACCAGACTGCGCAAATGCACATGTTGGGTTTAAGATACTCTGGCCGAAACCAGGGGCCTATACAAACAGTTTAGGTCCCTGCCGAAACACATAAGACCCATTTTCGCATGACGCAGCTATGAAAGTGTGCTTTAAATGTGTCGAAAGAAAACTGCGTTTAAATCGAATATTAACACACGATATATTTCTATAGTGAAGAAATATACTCATAATAAGGCATGTGAGAACACATATGATGTGCACTCCCGTAGAATAATTTTAATCTACTTACACTAATTTGTGGTTTGAAAATGATAACGCTCATTTCATGCGGTGAATATGCGACTTACAGGTGAAAAAAACAACACAATAGTTAAACTTTTGTTTTTAGTTTATTTATTTAGAAGCGTAAATTGCAAACTTTATTTAGAAGTCAGCATTTACGCCGACTACCTTTTTAAAAGATATTCGGTTTTAGCGATTATAAAGCATTTTTGAGGTTGTCAATAGTATACCTGTAGTAATTGGTGAACTCATGTTCAATGTTTTATAAATTGAGAACTGTGAATATTAACAACCTTAACCTTCTACTATTGCATTGTTAGTCCAGGTAAATACAAAAGATCGCCGCTATCTACTGAGGAAAAAAATGTTTCCCAGAAATATTTAACCCGGCTGTAGAAGCATGAACAAGATTATGCAACAGACAATTCTTGTTATATTTAATTGTTTTTTATATTCGGTTTAAGCGATTTTGAAGCATTTTTGTTGTGTTCTATCGTATCCATGAAGTTATTGTTGAACTCATGTTCAACGTTTTATAAATTGAGAATATACTAGTAAACAAGCGTAACCTTATACTATTGGGTTGTTTTCCCGAATCTATTCATAGCCTCAGATTATGAATGACCTGTACTACCTTATTAAGACGCAGCAGATAGTGTACTATTGTAATCATTCATAAACATTCTCTTCCGCGACATGTATAATACAAACATTGTTTATTGATTCTTTTCTATATAAGCTCTGTTAAAAATATTCCTTTTAACACGATATTTACATAATCTTTTCATTTGTGAATAAATATAGCTGGAGAACTAAACCCTCTTGCATAAATTATACTCCATAAACTCTTTCTTGCGTGGATACGGCATGTGTGGCAGGTAGTAGGCCTTCTGTAGATAAGCCGAACTGACTTGAAATTTTCAGTAACAACATTAGCTGTTCGCTATGCGCACAACTAAAATTTACTACCCTATGTCAGTTTGTTGGGTTTAATTTGTGTTAGGGACATAAATACCAAACTGAGATATCAACTTGAAAATTAAATCATAGGTAGAATAGTAACTGTCTATAATTGACTTGAAATTTTCAGTAACAACATTAGCTGTTCGCTATGCGCACAACTAAAAACTACCCTATGTCAGTTTGTTGGGTTTAATTTGTGTTAGGGACATAAATACCAAACTGAGATATCAACTTGAAAATTAAATCATAGGTAGAATAGTAACTGTCTATAATTGATTGAATCCATGTTTGGTAATTGTCATTGTTTAAGATCATTCACCTTAAAATCTGAACATATTAAGTGGTTTTTCTCCATGATACAGATGGAAATACACTCCTTTAACATTGCTGGCACTAAATGTCTCCTCATTGTTGATTCAGTATTGATGCATTTTGATATGACTTACAATACAAGTCTGAGCCTCTCTGTAATGGTGGATTGTATCACAAACTTCATGCAGGTAAGTGTATCTGCTTGATTTAGTGCTTTGATGTTTAGCAAAAAAACAGACAGATGGCAGTATTTGCCTTCCTTGGGGACCTTATCCTGCAAGATGTTCACCAAACATTTCTAAATGATTGTTTATAGAGCTCTTGTATCCCACCTAGGAGCTGTCTAAATAATCCTGCCTGGTTCCTGGAATGTGATAAGATATAAGACATGCACAGTCCCAGTCTTCAAGTGGTACAGATGTTGGAAAAGCTGGCATCTTAGGTGTCAATTTGTTTTCTGCCTAAGAAAGACTCTTTATTAATAGTTACTTGTAATCCTTATAAAACATTATGTATTACAGATTGTAAGACTGTTGGCACATTTTGCCAACAAAAGTTGTGTGAACTACTTCTTTAATCTGCAATCTTTAAATAAATTGATAAATAAACATAAGTGATGTTAGTAACAGCTATTCCCATAGGTAAAGGTTTACTGTATTACTCTCTAATACTTCATAATGTGGGAGTTAAAACAACTGTACATTTGATTAGCACTCATATCTGAGCTAGTGTACTGATTTTTGAACAATTGCTATAGATGTGTTGTTTGAAAAAAAAACTGAAAACAAAAACAAATTGCATATATAAAAATGTATGAGTAAATAATGCTAAATATAATGTTAGAATAATAATATAAGTTTGGTCTAGCTTTATTCAAGTTATATTGCAAGAATATTGAATGTTGATTTAAATTTATTATAACCAAAACTTAAATTTATTATAACCAAAACTAACAAGTAAACTCTGTAATATATCATTTGTGAATGTTATACGCATAATGGTGATATTTTAATTAATATCACCAATTCATTTCAAGATGTAATAATAGGTTTTGAAGCTAATTGAATGATGTAGCTGCAGGGAAGTTGAAGCATATTTTTTTTCATGTTTCAAAAAAACTTGTAGGCCCGAACCCACTGTGCCTAATAGCAGCTACGCCACTGATTATAACAAAAAAATAATTTTACAATTAGCCATTGGGTTACACACCACATGTTTAGCCAACAATTGCCACTGATCATTAAAACCACCTTTGGGAACCAGCATTAGCAAGCAATCAGTACAGCAACACTAAATCATTGTGGGGGATTAGGTCTGCTCTGTTTCTATACAAGGGTTATTATAGAGTTATCTTATCTTGTCTGTCAGAGTTATCTGACACAATCCCTAAGTTATCTACCTGTAAAAGCAAACTAATATGTACTTAAAGATAACTGTGACAAAAGTCATAAAGTGAGTGTTTTACTATTGCTCCTGATGTGAGCGATATGTTTATGATTGATAACCTAAGTGTGGGCTGTTGTGATGGTTTAACATAGGAGATATTGGCTTGAACATGGTTTAAGTGATTAAAAATGGGTGGCTGATTTAATAAATATGATGTTTCACAAAAGTGTTAGATTAAGGTATCTGATAATTTTGTAAGCTATAAAACCAGGATGGAATTAAAGGGGCCTTTTCACAGATTTTTGCATATTTTGAAGTTTGTCATTAAATGCTTTATATTGATAAATGTAAACATTGGATCTTAAAAGCTCCAGTAAAAAATCAAGAATAAAATTAAAAAAAGGAAAAAAAAGTAGCCGGTACCAGGGCTCGAACCAGTGACCCCCGGAGTCCTGAAGTTACTCTGAAGTAAAAACACATTTAATAGCCCTCTCTGCTATTCCGCCGGGTATACACAGTTAAAGTATTTTATACCTTATATAAGCAATCTTCGTAGTTTCGTAAATTTAAACGACAACAACAGAACTCTCTAAATGATTTGATCGTTTCGTGTTGCAACGCTTTATAATTTTTAGGTTTTCAAATCATCAAAAGAATATACATATAATGGCTATATTGGACTATGGTAAATGTTCAGTAATACTGTTTCCTCACAAATATCATAACTAAAATGAAAATTTGCGAATCTGAAACAACTTTTTTCAATTTTGTCAATTTACCAAAGCGTGAAAAGATCCCTTTAATGCCTGCCAGTAATGTTAAAAAATAAATTATATTTTTTGGCCTCTCTGCACAAACAGTGAGCTGCCTCTATACTTTGTCTTGGACATCCACATCATGTTTGGCCTAAAAATCATATTAGGATATTAAATGAGTAACTGAAACAAAAAAGATGGTTAGCATCAACCTCTTTTAATGACCACTGAAATTACTGGTTAGGACTTGAACATAAATACCTGTACATTAAAATATTATTAAATATATATAATCACGGCATGCCAAATTGACAACTCCATATACTGCATCATTCTGTAGGTTAAAATGAGTCCAAGCAATAACTTGACATCAAACTGAATATTCTTGCCCTTTATGCCCAGTTTATGAGCTTTTTATTAGTCTCATTTGTTCCAATTATTACTTATGACCACATTTTATTGCCACTAAAAAGTGTTATTATTGCTTTGCAAGGTATTCTGGATGTATTAAAAACACTATTGGTGCAAGACGGAAATCCGTCACCATGTCAATATGCAAATCCATAGGTGAGTTATAGATGTTTTTATTGATGAACTATTTGGGCGTACACATTGCAGTTTAGACATTTGCACCTAGGATTGTATTTTTTATTGGTTGGTATTATTAAGGCAACTAGTGGTCTTTTCCAATGTTGTGAATGATTATTATTTTATTAGCAATTTATGATAGTGAATGTCAAAACTGACGTATTCAATGTAATTTGACAATTGTGAAGCATTCATTTGTGCTTTATATTATATATTGATTATGTAGGTTCACTGAATCGAGTGTTGTTTTGCTCTATTGGGCAATTTGTGGTGTTTGGCTGGTTGTGGTTTATATAAGTTAGACATCTGTCAGGAATCAAGAATCCCTAGTTGTGAGTACCAATATTTAAACAATTCAATTAATAAATATATAAGCCAATACTACAATATCAACAAAGTCGTTTTAAAAAGTGTCAAGCAGATTGCATTAAAATCGTTTAAGTATTTTACCTATTCAATGCTAACATTAAAAATGTGAGCACATTTTTATGACACTTGATAACAAGTATTTTTGTTAAAAAGCAAGCATTGAAAATCACTTTCAAAGTAATTGTAACAGGAAGGTATTTATTTGCAGTGAATGTTCACAAAATATAAATATGCATCTGTTGTTGTTTGTTTGTTTTTAACATTTTTTTTACAAAAAATACATATTCCCAAGTCATAAATACACTACTTTAAATAATTTTAATAATTATTTTTGCAAAGTATTCATTACTTTTTCGCCAAACCAAAAAGTATAGGTTATGTATCTGAAATTATTACATTCAGAGTTTATTAAATAAGATACTTTATTACATGAAGTAACTGTTCATAGTTTAATCAAGGGTAATTAACTTTAATAATGGTATTAGATTGGAACAAAAGTACATGCTTGACAGAAGATTGGAACGCAAATTAACCATGATAGTTGCCTAGGAACCGTTTTCAGATCATTTTACTAGTAATAAACTGCATAAGTTATGAGACTCACCGCACATTCAACAGTTAATGTATTATATATGTACTGAAATGCAAGTATACAAGAAGTTTTTAAGATTTGTTAAGATTTTATTATATTGTGATAGTAAATTCCATGAACATATACTTTTGACATGATGTTTTGTAATAATGCCAGTATTTTGCCTTGTTCATATTAACCCATTTATGCCAAGTGGACTCTCCCATCCTTCTAAATTAGGATGCAATTCATTTCCAAAATTAAGGATGTCTGGTATATTCATTTATGTTTTTAGAATATTTTTAACAGAAATTCCTTTAAGCAAACAACGCAGACCCTGATGAGACGCCACATCATGCAGCGTCTCATTTGGGTCTACGCAGTTTGCCAAGGCCTTTTTTCTAGATGCTAGGCATAAATGGGTTAACTCGTTTGTAAAAGAATAAGTGTACACAAAATTTAGTAAACTGTTCCATGTACATAATATACATTACATCCAACATTTCTAGAAAAAAATCACCCTGTTCATGAGTTCATGATGTAAGATGTTCACTTTCTGGCAAATACCATGATTTCCCTGACAAAGATAATTAAGTTTATAGTAAATTACTTATGGTGCAATTGTCAGTTAGAATGTATTCGTTGCAATTAAATGTGTTTTGGTAGTTAGATTCCTGTTTTAATGTGAAGAACTAAAAGGCCCAGGTAATATCTCTAAGTTATTGTGCATGTTGTTCAGTGCTGTATGCTTGATGTTATCTGACTTTATGTAAAACCATTGTAAGACTAGTTGACTAAGCCATACCAAAGATTGTTTTGTTGAATCAGAATCTTGGTCATTAAACACACTATTGTGTACTGTGGACTGTGAGTGATCAAGTTCAGCATTATAAACAAACTTTATGCAGTTTTTATTGCGTTTACACAGGGCCGGCAGGCTCAGTCTGTGAAGGGTGCTGATATACAAACGAGCCATGCTCTGTGAAAAGGGGGTCTAATGCATGTTGTAAAGTGTTGTCACAGATTTGCCTGTGCAGTCCACACAGGCTAATCTGAGGGACTACACTTTTCTCTTAACTGGATTTTCGCTAAGAACAGACTTTCTGAAAATGAAAAAATACTCATAAAAGAGGAAAGTGTTGTCCCTGATTAGCCTGTGCAGACTGCACAGGCTAATCTGGGATGACACTTTACGCACATGCATTAAATCCCTTTTTCACAGATCATGGCCCAAATCTGAAGATTGCAGGTTTGATTTCCAGCCTTATATAGACACATAACTTGTGTAGCTTTTAGTCATGAAATATTGTATATAAACATTCTGCCCCTACCTATAGTTCTAGTAGCACAGATGTCACTTTTGGCATATGTGCCTTTAGTACTGCACTGTACAGCAGATAACCCTTAACCATTTAGAAACGTATTTTGACGCATTTGTAGACCCATTGAAAGTTAAATTTAATTAAAGACCTTTCTTACTTGATTCAAGTTTTAAAGGCTTCATTTTCAACCCTTAGATACTGATTCCAGCAGCAAACAGCATAAAACCTGAACAAAATGCGAGTTACTCACAGGCTGTTCTTGTTTTATGCTGTTTGCACATAGCCATTTTCACTTTGCTTCTGAGTGGGAAAAGGATAACTGAGTCAAGTGTGAGCTGGTGAACTCACTGCCCTGATGTGACTGAAATACTGTTGGAAACGTTACAAATCAAAGAAAAACTAGAACTCTGAGCCTCATGCACACTTGCCATGTGACTGACTTCTTAAATATGTGACCCTGTTCAAGGCTTCTTTTGTCTTAAAGGGACCTTTTCACAGATTATGGCATTTATCGAGGTTTGTCATTAAATTCTTTAAATTGATAAATGGAAAAAAAAGGAACTTAATAGCTCCAGTAATAAAAAAATAAATAAATAAATAAATATATATATATATATATATACACACTTAAAGAAAGAAATAAAAGTTATCCTCAACTGGGCTTGAACCACCGATCCTTGGAGTCAAAGTCTAGCACTAATTAATTTAATTAATTAAATTTAACTAAACCACTCAGCAATCAGTACTTATACAGTTACAGGTGTTTGTTTTTTACTTTTTATAAGCAATCCTTGTTGTGTCACAATATAAAAACAATAGCAACAGAACATTCAAGAGATTCACATTTGCAATATTGAAGATAGCAACTTGATATTTGGCATGCATGTGTATCGCATGGAGCTGCACATTTTGAGTGGTGAAAGGTCAAGGTCATCCTTCAAGGTCAAAGGTCAAATATATGGCTTCAAAGCGGCACAATAGGGGGCATTGTGTTTCTGACAAACACAACTCTTTAGTTTTTGAATATTGTCCATTTACCAAACATGAAAAGGTCCCTTTGTGACCAATACTTGGAGCTATGTATTTTTGCTATGCAACGGTAAACATATTTAAAAAAAATATCAACATGATCTTGTAGATGTGTTAAATAATGATATATTTAATAACATGGCAAGCAACGTATTTCAAGTGTAACATTCGAAATGTCAAACATTCATGTTCTTCTATTCAAGGATACATTAAATTCTTACCAAAAGCAGGGCAATGGAAAGCTTAGGTACCATTTGCTCAATGAAAGGGAAATAACAGGACAGATGGTGGCTGAATATTTGTATGGACTACTCTAGAAATTGTGTTTATTCAGTAATTAAGCTGCCACAGTATTTATGGCACATATTGCTGGCCCAAGAATGTGTCAGAGAAAAGAACTAATAAACACAGGGGAAATGCAGTTTATTGAATATTAAACAAACCAAAGGTGATAAGACTCACCTGGCATATGTATGGTCTATCTGGACGGCATGCCAAGAATACAAGAAGCTCCTCCAAGTTCTGAGTAACTTGTGAAAGCTTGATTTATGATGAGGAAATACCAGGAAGCTACCATATATTAGATAAATGTATGCGAATTACTCGTTGATAAATATAGTTGTGAAGGTTTCTTTTTGTATAAGTTCATATGTGGCAGATGGTGTGGGAGTTTTCTCTTGTATGGTAGACAACTTTCACAATGTGATGATCAGGAACTAAATGCTGTATTTGTAAGTTAGTTCACAACTAGAAATGACGCGGCAGAGGCCAACGCGTATCCCCACGCCGCATGTTTGACACAGGGCGTGCCCCAGGGTTGGTAATGGGGCCATGCATAGTTGAGATTGACCATATTGTTATAAGAGATGTTCAGTATAAATTTGAAGTAATTCAATGTAGAAATGAAGAAGTAAATGAAAAATAACCTAAAAAATGAGTGAAAATCTATACCCTAATTTCTCCTCCTCATCATGCTCTCCTAACAAATTTCCCACTTGAACATTTTGACAGATTTTCAGTAATGAGTCTAAAATTGTAATTGCACAAATTGAAAGTTTCAGCCCTTTTATAGATTCTTGAGTTTCTCATGCTTTTTATGCTTGACTGCATTCTATCTCTTCTCTCATACACAGGTGTCCCTTTGCGCCAATATTTTATAATCCCTTGTATAAACATAAGATGGATGAGCTAAACCATTTCACAGATGAGTTAACACAAACAATTGAATACTAAATACATCTCTGCGCCACTACTGTGTAACTCTATACGCCACTTTGATTTATTAATTTTTTATGCTCCCCGAAAATGTTTTTGGTGGAGCATATAGTTGCCAGTTTGTAGTTCCGTGTTCCTTCCTTCCGTCACACTTTTGCTACCGTTTCTCATAGCGCCTTCAATACTTTACCAATCGCTTTCATATTTGGCATGTAGGTACCTTGCATGGACCTCTACCTTTTGATGAGGTTTGAGGTCACTGGGGTCATGGTCAAGGTCACCGAGGCTAATCATAGACTTCCTTCTGTCACACTTTTGCTACCGTTTCTCATAGGGCCTTCTATACTTAACCAATTGCTTTCATATTTGGCGTGTAGGTACCTTGCATGAACCTCTACCTTTTGATGAGGTTTGAGGCTTTAATACTTAACCAATCACTTTCATATTTGGCATGTAGGTACCTTGCATGGACCTCTACCTTTTGATGAGGTTTGAGGTCACTGGGTCAAGGTCACCGAGGCTAATAGATATTTTAGGTGTTTATTAACACATACATTGACAAAGCACGTCATCAGGGAGCATCCATCAGTTTCACTGACATTCTTGTTTTATATCATTTGGCAAGTTATTTACTTACCTCCCTTTGAAGCTTATTACCTCCCTTGGATTTGTTTTTTTGACCTTTGACCTTGAAGGATGACCTTGACCTTAACCTTCAACCACTCAAAATGTGCAGCTCCATGAGATACACATGCATGCCAAATATCAAGTTGCTATCATCAATATTGCAAAAGTTATGGCAAATGCACCATACCAGGGGCATAAAAATAATTGAAAATCTCCGACCCAGCCCCGCCCCAACCCCCATAACTTTTGACCCAGGGGTCAGATAAAAATTCCGTCACTGTCACCGTCACACACATGCTCATTATAGCTATCATGTATGTAAGTTTCAAGGTTCTAGTGCTAATAGTGTAGAAGGAGCAGGTGGCCAGGACGGACAGACGCACATCACCACAATTTCCCCACTTTTTCTCCGAAAAACGTGGGGATAATAACTGTTCCTTAGGTACTTTCTTAAAACATTTGAATTACACACAGCCATCATTTGCTCTTCAAAAGCTGCTCAAATTTTCACAGCTGAATGAAATTGTGTAGATGATCCTATAGGTATATTTGCTGTGACCACTTATGGCAGCATTATGGTCCTTTGTATAAAGCAATGTTCCACTAATGAATTTATTACTGCCAAAATATTGTGTTTTCAACTTCTCTTTAAATGCCTCACATATTTTTTTCAAACTTCCACTGCTGAATGTCCTTAATTTGTACATGATCATGTAGGAAGGAATATTTTCTGTAACCTGTTTTGACTTGAATATTTTCTCTAACCTGTTTTGACTTGAATATTTTCTGTAACCTGTTTTGACTTGAATAATTCAATTCAATTCAATGTTTTATTAGAGTCTCATTCGCAATACATATACAATTAAAATACATATAAAAGCACAGTTACATGTATGCGACCAATCATAATATGATTTATAAGAGACTATATAATTACATACATATATACATTAACAATTATTGACTAACAAATGAATTCCACATCGTTAAAACTTACTTCTATTAAAATAAGTTATTGTAGCTAAGACTATGTGGTTTTATTTACACTTGTCAATATTGTTCATACATTAAAATACCATTTGTTTTTGTTTTTTAAAACCTAGACTAGTCTATAAACTATTTAACAAATGTACAGCATAAAACTTAAGTATATACAATTCATTTTGAATATAAAATATTCCTTCTTTCTTTGAGAATACTAAAGCAGGATTTGGCTGATACACTGTAACTCCAATATAACGCGCTCCGTTATAAAGCTGAATCCAATACAACGCGGAGGCTGCTTGGATCCCATTTTTTCTCCAACCTTCCATTTAATTTCTGATTCAAATCCGTATTATGCAACTTCATGTATTTTCAGACAATTTAAAGATGGCGGCAATCACATGTTGATTGATTTATTCAACCGTCCGTTGAACCGATTATAATCGCCTCGAGGTTAAACAACACCGACAGCTAATTGGTGTTAATCTGTTGTGTATATGTCAATAAAGGTGTGAAAAACTCGCGTGTCAGTGTTTATTACATGTATTCCTCATCAGAGCGGTTCAGTGCGTAATTTCCATAAGTTAAAAGCAAGCGGGATAGTTATACAATTAAAGTAATTCAAAACAATTGAAACATTCTTACTTTGATATGGTTGCAGTTTGACTATATTAAATGAGCGGCTGTAAAATATACTGCCTACTGTATAAAACAACTTTTTCTGTCATTTCATTATCATTCTAGTATTATGTCATTTAATCTTTCAGTTCGTGTATAAGAAATTAAATAATGCAGACGATTTAGTTACATGCGAACGCAGTGTACCGGTAATTGTTAACAGAGTTTCACTTTCATTTTCGCGCGGTATCAGAAAGTCCCCGGGAAACACGTTTTTTGCATGCGTATGACGCAATAAAACAATTTTTTGGACATGAGTCGTATTGCATTCAATCTAAATTTAAAGTCGCTCGTCCAATGAAAGCTCTGCCCCATAATGCACTGTACTCTTAACACTTCTGAAAATGGCATATATGCAAACGGTTGTGTTTACGAATTTCTTAAACATATATCGTCATTAATGTTCAAGATTATTATTTTTTAAGTGATGTTGCAATTTTATTGGATTATCGGATTAATGTGCACATAAGAAAAGCGTATGTATACTGTTATCGATACGATTCGGTTTATATGCATGTATTTGCGTCAACACAGCATGGCAATATTCATGACCTATATTATAGGCTATTCTATACCTGTTTTTTTTTACAGCGCCCTGCAGTAAATGAGCTCAAAACCTATAACGCGGATCCGTTATAACGCTGTTTTGCGGCTTGGACCCCATTGACCGCGCTATATTGGAGTTACAGTGCATATAAAGCAACCTCTCACCTGTAAATATGTATTTAAGTTTCTCAGTATCTGACATGTTGTGACAATTTGGAGTTTCAATTTAAATGTCCATTAGACTTTTCCTGATATTCACGTATAAAGGACAATGAAAAAGTACATGTATCTCATCCTCCACTATGTTTTTACAGTGGAAACATGTTCGATTACCCAATTCAATATTTTCATATCAACCAGTTTCTAATCTCAGCGGTGCCACACCGCATCGAAACTTAGCTAATGCACTTCTATACAAAAATGGTATGTTGTCTTTAACATAAGCTTCTGTTCCGAATTCTGTTTTAAATAATTTATACAGTCTCAATTTATTATGACCAACACCTCTAGTTCCAGTATTACTATTGACTGCACTTCTCCATTTGACAATTTCTTTTTCAAAAATCCTAGATTCTAAATCATTTACAATATATTTAATATTGTTAATAGGTATATCAACTAAATCAGACATGTTTACATCTATCAGACATGACTTTATTCTAAAATAGCTATTTTTAACATTTCTTGATTTAGACCACAGGTACATTTTCTTATTTATTCTGGAATCATTCATATTTACATTTCTAAAATGTTGTCTAATAACAGCTCCCCATTGCTTTACAATTGTTGGTTTCCAACCCATTTCTCCCAGAACAGCCGCATTAGGGGTGTATTTACCGACACCTAAATGATACCGCATTGCCCGATTCTGGACAGCATTAATACATGAGTAAGGTTTATCGCCCCATATTGGTGCACTATGGCTGTTTATAGGCCAAACCATATAATCAAAAAGCTTGGTGAAAGTGGAATATTGGAAACCTCCAAATGCTTTACTTTTCGAAATAATTAAACCTAGTGCTCTAGAAGCAGACATAGCCACATTTTTTGCTATTTCATGGTAATCTAAAAATTCATTTAGAACAACGCCAAGATATCTATAACAATGTACAATTTCCAAAGGTTGACCATCAGTGTTAAAATTAAAATCAGTTTTCATAAAACTCTTGGGTCTAAAATGCACAATTTTTTATTTTTCACAATTGATATTCATCTTATTATGTAAACACCATGAAGATAAACAATCTAATAAAATTTGGAGGTCTTTAGCATTATCTGCAAGTAGAACAACATCATCTGCAAATAATAAAATGCATACTCTGTCATCACCTAGATCAATACCAACTATTAATGTATTTAACATGGAAACCAAATCATTTATGTAGAGATTGAACAGCATGGGGGACAACGGGCACCCCTGCTTCAAGCCACACTTGACGTCAAACCACTCGGCATCAAAGCCATTTACCCTCACACAACACTTTACGTTCTTGTATATAGACAGTATAGCTTAAAGCAAGTGGCCCTGGAGTCCCTCATGCTTTAACTTTTCAAACAGTCGAGTTCTATTGATCATGTCGTACGCTTTACGGAAATCTATAAAAGCTGCAAATGTTGATAATTTTTTAAGTTTTCTTGTTTCAATAATGTTTGTCAATGCTTGGACATGATCAATAGTGCTCTTTCCTTTCACAAAACCATTTTGCTCATCTCTAATAATTAATTCACTACAACACCATTTTGTAATACGATTATTCAAAATGCTACAATAAATTGTGTACATTGTCGGAGCTAGTGTAATTCCCCTGTATGACAAAGGATCTCTAGGATCTGCAGTTGATGATTTGGGTACAGGAGATATAATTCCTTTCGACCACACATTTGGTACTTTACCACTAATAAAACATCTATTGAATAAACTATGTAGCATAACAAGAGCTCCATCATTCTTTAGTGACTCATTTGGAATTTCATCAAAACCGGGAGCCTTTCCGGACTTTGCTTCTAAAATACATTTATAAACCTCATCAATATGAATCATTTTATTAAAAACAGAGTTTTCGTCTAAGTTATCATTTAAAACAGAGCAACTTAAGTTGGTGAAGGTGTCTTCAGGGTTAAGAAGATTCTGAAAATCAAGTCGCCATTTATTTAAGACAACATCCGGCTTATTACAAGTGGATCCATCGGTCATTTTAACTTCAAAGGGAATTTTCTTCAACCGTTCGTTACCCAGACCAATTTTGCCTATATCTTTCCAGAATGAACCAGATGAAGCATTGACTGAAGCTTCTAGATCTACCTGGGCTTGATAAACAAAATATCTCTTAGCTCGTTGGACACCTTTATCAAATAATTTTCTTTTTTGAACATAAATGTGCTTAAAATTTCGCCTTATCATTTGGCTTACATTTCAACCATTGTTTCTCTGCAGAACACATTTCTGACCATAACAATGTCAGATCTTCTGACCACCAGGGTTTTTTAGACCTGAGTTTTTTCTTTGAATAGCCAGATGAATACAAAGTTACAACTTTATGGAGTAATTTACTATACATTTCACTGTGTACAATATTAACAAAATTATCATATGCCTCATTTATACTCGTTTGAGTCATTATGGAGCTATCAAGCTTGTCAATTATAAGAAATTACTTTGAACCATATTATCT
The DNA here is from genome assembly GCF_020536995.1 of Dreissena polymorpha. Lineage (NCBI taxonomy): Eukaryota > Metazoa > Mollusca > Bivalvia > Myida > Dreissenidae > Dreissena > Dreissena polymorpha. The sequence goes on from NC_068367.1 coordinate 42,992,570, forward strand.
GACATAAAAGTTCCAACTACATCTTTAGTAGTAAAATTTACTCTTTCTACAGAAATATGCTCATGAGAATTTTCATTTATATCAATACTATTGCTAACATTGGTCAAAAGTAGATTCCATCTTAACAAAGAGTGGTCCGGAAGAACATTTTTGCCAAGCTGGTCAAAAAGTGATGCTCTATCAACAACCTCTGAAACTTTGAGCACCTCGAAATGACCAAATTTATCCATAGACTCATATGGTACAAGGCAATAATCTACAACCGAAGCACCTTGGGGACCAATGAATGTAAAATCATTCTTACACAATTCTCCTCTGCCATTTAAAATGGAAAAATTTACATTGATTAAAAATTCAATTAGCAAATCACCATATTGATTTGAAACAAAATCAACAACATTTCTATCTGGTAAATGGTCTATGCCTGGAATAAAATCATGAGAATCTGCACATCTACTGTTAAAATCTCCACAGAGAAATGTTGTTGATTTATCATCTTGATATTTTGCAACCTGTACTAAAAGATTTTCAAAAAAGTAGTTTGCATCTATTTGTCTTGTTGAGTTGTGCGGAGGAAGATAACAAACACACACCTTAATATTGTTATACAAAGAGTTTTTACATTTTAATAAAACCCATAAAATACCTTCAAATTCATCATCTAAAAGTTCATAATTAAAATCTGTTAAAAGATCGTTTTTAATAAGTAGTGCAACACCACCTGAACCAGTTCGTGCATTTCTATGTAAATGTTTTCTATTGTGAGTTGAGCATGTATAACCATCAATATATAAATTCTCATTATCCCTGAGATGAGTTTCACACAAACCTAACATGTCAAAATTGCAATGCTTAATACAACTTTCTCTTAAAACAAAATTGTCTGACTGAGAGTTCGAACAAAACTTTTGCACGTTCCAAACCCCGCACACAACCTAGTATCTTCTTGTTGGTCTTCTTTTCTGCGTGCACCAGCCATCTGTGTTCTGGTCCTGCCATCCTCTGTTAGATGATGAACGTTGTTCATTAGAGTGCCCACCCCGCCTGTCAATAGAGTATTCACTTCTATTCGAATACCCACCCCGCCTGTCACTATGATTTCTATTACCCATACTGGGATACCCACCCACCTGTCAGAATAATTACCACAACCAGTATCACGGTAGCTATTACGATCACAACTAGCATCTTGGTAGTTATCACAATTTTCACCTCTATCTAGGTACCCTTCACTCCTCCATGTAGGACCAAGATCCCTGCGAGAACTTCCGAGACTACCAGTGCTCCTCTTCCGTTCATCTGATTTGTTTCCACCCGCATCGTTCGCTCCAGGGATAATACGAGCTCCCTTTAACTGTATGTCGTTTTGACCAGACTTATAGGCACCAACCAAAGTGCGAAAGTTTGCTTCCATGAGACGTTCCTCTCTGGTTTTGTCCTTTAGAATATACACTTGTTCATACTGTTTGTCCGAGTGTAGAATAGCTTTCGCATCCAAGACCGCCTGTCTATCAGCCTCTGACTCAAATTTTACGATCACCACACCCGGATTTTTGTTGTATGACATTTTCCTTTCTGCACTAGTTATTTTAATGTTATTTAACTTTAGACCGTCACAGAATAGTGCATTAACTTTCCTTTCTAGATTTTCATTGGAACTATATGGGAGCATACGTACCACTAAATTCAGTTTTTTGTCGTCTTTCCTGGTTAGTAGATTATCCTGTAGTTTGTGTAAATCATCAATTTTTTTAGTCAAATAATTAATCTCCTTATCAAAGTCCGATCTTACATTGTTTACACTTTCTGTTATTTCCTTTTTTAATTTGGAAGATTCCGTGTTCACACGCTTGTCCACTATTTTTGCAAGTTTCTCTGCCAACTTTTTCTCCAAGTTATCCTCTAGCACATCCATACGAGTTTCAATAGCGCTCAATTTAGTGTGCATTTCTGAATACATTTTGACCACTAGTTGTCGCGTATCAAAATTATCAATATCATTGTCACATTGTTCACTTACCCTTACGGGTTCCTCTCCTGATGATTTGTTTTTTCCCTTACCACCTCTTGATTTTTTCACATTTTTACCAGTCTCTATATTTGTGGTAACAGCCATGGTTGCCTTGCGCTTTGGCTTCACAACTTCCCTGCCATTTTCTGAAAGATGCCTCTTCCTCGAATTTCCAACATTTGATGTCCCTATCTCCGATACATTATCATTCACGGGCACAAATTCACTTTGCGTTGACTGCAGAGCATCCTCCACCGTTCTTGCAGCCTGAGATAATGAAATATTAAAAATACTTAAAACATCAGTGTCATTGTCAGTGTCATTTGTATCCATTTCTTCTTTTTTTTTAAGTTGCTTCCGCGTGGCGGAAACTATTTATTGTCGTTGTTGTAGTGTAGTGTAATGTACACCGATACCTCGTGCAAATCGTCCCCCAGTACAGAAATTTGCAAATCCAATTTCCAAGGAAAAAACACTCCTTTCACAGTACTTATGACCTTCTACAGTTCTTTGAAGGTCTAATCTTCCACCTTCCACAAAAATCTAACGCACAAAATGCCTCCAATTGTCAGTAAATTTTATTTTTTTCTAACCACGTTTCGGCCACAAAAATTACGTGTTACTCAGTACGGTTACACACCACCATCATTGAATATGTACCTTAGTCTGCTTTTTTAGAGAGGAATATTTCACCCCAACATTATTGTGTTTTCAACATTACTTCTCTTGAAATGTTTGGTAGATTTTGTTCACACTTCCACAGTTTATTGGCCTCTGAGTGTTTTTTTCCACTAAAGGTGGAAAATGTTTTGTTTTCATTTCTTCTTAAAGGGGCCTTTTCACAGATTTGGCATGTTTTGAAGTTTGTCATTAAATGCTTTATATTGATAAATGTAAACATTGGATCTAAAAAGCTCCAGCAAAAAATCAAGAATAAAATTTAAAAAAGGAAAAAAAAGTAGACCACATCAGGGCTCGAACCAGTGACCCGCGGAGTCCTGGAGTAAAAATCAATTAGACCGCTCGGCCATTCTGCCAAGTATGTACCCTGCAAAATGTTGTTCTGCAGTTCATGAATATTTCGTGAAATTTTCATGAACTGTTCATGGACCAAATTCATGAATACTCAGTGAACAGGAAATAAGCCACGTCTGTGAAATTTTTTTGAAATTTTAGTTCATGAACTGTTCATGAACACTTAATTATGGCATGAAGTGTTCATGAAATATTCTTGAAACCTAATCGCATGAAGTGTTCATGAATTATTCTTGAACCCTTATGGCATGAAGTGTTCATGAACTTTTCTTGAACCCTTATGGCATGAAGTGTTCATTAACTATTCATGCACACCAATCATGAATGGTATGAAGTGTTCTTGGAGAGTTCATGAACAACACAATTCTCGAAAAATTATTTCGGGTTTACTGTTCATGAACAGTTCATGAACACTTTTCTTCTATTTTCAATGGCTCATTTCCTGTTCACAGACTGTCAGTGAATAGTTCATGAACCACAATTCTTCATGAGTTCATGAACTGAGGTCTTACAAAGGTTATCATAAGTGTAAGCAAACATGAGAGACTACAAACAATGTCATCAGCCACAGACTGCCAGGCTTAGCACAGAGGCTAGTTTTCAAATTTTTTGTCCAATTGTCTTCAACACACTCCCATTTTCCTTTCTGGCGGATATTTGAGAATATTGAACACCATGCACTGCCTCCGGGTCCTTTCTGGTATGAGGTATACTGTTCACATGTGCTCTACAGAATAAAAAATCATAAAAAGGTCTATAGTAAAGAGTTATTTACATTCAAACTATAATAAAAGTGAATCTATCATCAATATACATTGGGATCTGACAACTGGAAATGGACTGAAAAGTCTGGTTTTGTTAGGCTACTACATGTTGATTGGTCTGATATTGTTCTGTAGGACAACTATCTAGGGTAAATTAAACAAGACATAAGTGCTATTTAAAATTCATATTTATATCATAACATACTATATTAGCCCCCAAAATAAGATACTTCCCATAAGTGATTATTGTACATAATAACGAGCAAATACTGACATTATAATACTCATTTAGTGTACAGTTAGTGTAAGCCCAGTACCTTGATGGAGATAATAATTTAGTAATTCGCTTGAAAAGGAACTTAAACCTTACACTACAGAAACATTTTGATAAAAATCATGTCAACAACATTTTCATAATGAAGAACTCAGACTGCAGCCCTGCAGGGTCACAAATACAAAGCGGTTTTTGGAGACACTTATTCCAAACCTGGCAGAGTTCTGCAAAAATCGACCATGAAAATCATGTTTATATATTGTATATAATAATAAGTTTAATGTTATTAATCACTATTCATTGATGAAGCTATTTTCCTTTTAACTGGTATGATTGAATGATTTAATATGCCATATTTCTTAATTTCGAATTGTTTTATTTCCCCTGTCATACGTTCAAGTCTTTTACTCATTTTTTATCTATTTTTGAACATTTGAACTCCTCAATATGCTCACATGTATGGTGTTTCTGGCAAATGTGTGTACCCTTGATTGTGAAGCAGGAACTTTTCATTTTTACTGGTGACCTTTTTGAATAGTTCAGGCTAATGTATTGTTTTAATTATTTTTTCGATAAACCAAGTTGAGAATATTTCATGAACCATTTTTTAATTCTTCGGATTCATGAAAAGTTCTTTATTAGTTCTTAAAAAGGCAAAAATATTCAAATTAAAGTAATTAAAGAACTGGTACGTTTTGTATCGTGTTGGTTGATTAATTAAAATAGATAATTTTTAGCAAGAATGATCAGTCTGGCTGAACATGTGCAAATATGGTTGGTTGCCTGAAGTAAAAAAAAGAAGCTTACAAGTAGATGAAATTTACATGGTAATAATGTATAAAGAATGTAAAGATCAAGTATTTTAAGAAAAAAAAAATCTTAAATGTTACTAACATTATCAGTATGAAAATAAAGAACTTACCGTGGTGAAAATACTATGTATATTCATACTAACTTCACAGGTTTCACAAATCTGCAAGATTAGTATGCTAGACATTTCAATATTACTTTCAAAAATATGTATGAAACATCTAGCACAAAGGAATTCATGAATTATTCATGATGGATCCTCAAAGTCTGTCTCAGAAAAGTCATTAGAAATAATTGTTCATGAAATGTTCATCACTAAGTGTTTATGGTTAGATGAAGAACTGTTCATGAAATTTGAAGTGTTCAACAATAATTCATAAACTGTTCATAAACGTCTTCTGAGAACAGTTCATGTCCAAAAGTTTGTGAACCAAGCTCAGGAACTTTTCAAGAACTGTTCATGAACAGTTCCTGATTGGCTTGAAGTGTTCATGAAATCATGAACAACATTTCGCAGGGGGTATGAAAGACGTATTTTATACTTTATATAAGCAATCTTTGTAGTTTCACAAAATTAAACGACAACAACAGAACTCCCAAATTATTCAATCGTTTTGTGTTGCAACGCTTTATAATTTTCAGGTTTTTAAATCGTCAAAAGATGCATATAATGGCTATATTAGACATTGGTAAATGTTCAGTGTTACTGTTTCCTCACAAATATCATAACTAAAACGAAAATTTGCGAATCTGAAACAACTTTTTTCAATTTTGTCAATTTACCAAAACGTGAAAAGATCCCTTTAAATTGCTTAGCGGATTTCCAAAAACATATACTTCATTTAAACAAAGTTTTGTTGATGCAGCATGCAGTATCTGTGACAAAGCTCAGTGGCTGTTGGGGTAGCGCAGAGTTTTGTACACGTGCAACACAAGAGCACACCAAAATCAAATATCATTCAGTAATCAAAGCGCTGAAGGCACTGAAGTTGTTCGCTGTTGTCGTCCTTGATTAGCTTGTGCGCATTGCACAGGCTAATCAGTGTGCACAGGCTAATCTTATTTGACATGCATTAAGCCCCTTTTTCCCTGAAAGCAGCCAATATGTACAGATTTCAATGATAAACACTAGACTGGCCAATGTTGTCTTACAAGCTGGTAAATACACACTGCAGTAGTAGAGCAGACGCTCCCAAGTATTCGTTGTCTGCAGTGCACTGACAGGCAGCGGTAATTGTTCCTAGCATAGTGAGTTACTGTCTTTAGCGTAACTAAGCACATACTAATTTGCAAAACATGTTCTGTATATTTAGTCGGCCGCTAACGCGACCAACTAAAAATCAAATAGCTGGATATTGCAGTAATCATTATGATTTGTCCCGCCTTTTGTTGGTCTAGTAAAGTTAATTACCTAGGAGTTCTGTGACACACCTTGGGTCTTCACATAGCGCTGCTTCAGGCCCGGAAGCACCTCATAAACTTGGTTACACAAACACACTGTGATTCATCTATTTTAATCAATCTAGCATTGTTGATTCATCTTTCAATATACCTTGAGGAACATTGGAGTAATATTGTTCCTAGAACAGTATTTTAGTATTCTTGTTGTTAATGATCAGAGACATCACAAGATTAATTTTATTGGACACATGGGTTTAATTGCAAGAAAACATTTGGAAGCTCTTGCACCTTCTTTGCATGTTTTATTACATTCTTTGTACTTTGCCTTTGAATACAACCCGGAACATTTTTATGAATACTGGAAATTGTTACTTGAGTCAGAAAATGAATATTAACTACATTATTGTCTAAAAAGTAACTCTTTGACAATCTTGGAATTTATTTTGATGTTTTCTGATGCTTATAGAGACACATTTGAATGCTTCCAAGGCAGTCTGCCACCTAGCTAGTACATAACGTTACCATGACGTAAGAATTTTGGTTCTGTTTTGGTTATGATGCTGAAAAATGTTTCCACAATGTTCTTGGAACGTTTGATAAAATTAGTTAATTACTATTACCAGACAATAACAATTTTACTTCCAGTCTGAATTTGAAGAATATGTTGATGAATCAAAGCCAGAGCACATGTTAACCAATTAATTGAGATCTCCCATAATACAGGAATGACACCACCAATGTCCATTTATTAATCAATGAACTTTTCCGAGTACATATCAAAAGATTACATTAAAAGGCTTTTCTAGATTGAAATAATTTATGTTTTTTGCACAAACGAGGCTTTGCTGAACAAAGAATATTTCACCTTAGCAGTGACAATAGATCTTGTTTAATTGTTCAAGAGATCAATATTATTAGCTGTCCTTTCAGCAATAGGTTCGCCTCATGCATCAATAAAGGTGCTGTCATTGTAGGTACATAAATATGTCTTCCACAGGAACCATGGTACCCAATCAATCAAATGTGGAAACATGTTTCTTGGTACGTTAAGAAGCAAACAATACACTTAAAGATCATTGGAAAATCTTTAGTTCTAATTATGTATGACAGCCTGTAATTTGTAATAAAGCGTTAAACTATTGTATCTCAGATATGGAAAAGTGTTGCATATACCAAAGTTCTGCGACCAGGTAGTAATAATTCTAAAACTATTAAAGTGACAATGTAGATCCTAGGTAGCAGATACTAAATGGTTGATTGACCTCATTGAAAACATGGTTTTAAAAGTTTCAGGAGTCGACATTACTGGACAGTTGGTTGTCAGTGGAATGGAATTTTGTGACAAAACTTGATTAGACAAAAACATGATAAAAAGTGAAGTATTATGATACTTACACAATATAGAGTACCATTAACAATGGAGATAAATTTCCTAGTTCAAATTCACAAAGTAGTTTGGTATATTTTATTTAACAATGTTATTCTCCCTTGAGGTTACGTCATTTTTTTTACATGATAAACAGTTGACATGTATTCCAAAGTTTAAGTCAGTTTTGTTTGTTTATAAATGAATACAATTTTTGTTATTCAAAACAATTGGCTGTTAAACTATTCATGCTGCCATAGCAACTGTGACATCATTGAGTTAGATAATATGGTAAACTGAATAAGGGTTTACAGTATAAATCATTTGCATCATTGGTTTGTGTTTCTTACACTTACAGATGTAGTTACAACATATGGGGACACTCTTCTATTCGTGTTATTCTTCTGTTTGCTGCACTTGACTCTAACCCGTTTTGCTTTCCTTAGACAGATTACACAATTCCCTGAAAATACTGCTAAAAACCATAAGGGAAACATAACAGTAGACCAATTCTGTTTTCTTAACTCAGTTAACATTTTTTTGCCAAAGTTTATAGGATATTGTCGTAAAAATTTCAAAAATATCTTAAAACATAGAAAGACCTTAAAAAGTCATTATTGGACAAAAACGAATGCATCTGTCTGGTCTTTCTTCGGACACATTGCCATGCATTTGTCATATTTAACCCATTTATGCCTAGTGGACTCTCCCATCCTCCTAAATTGGATATTTATTTCCAAAATTAGGGATTTCTTGTATAATTATTTCTATATTTACAATATTTCTTACAGAAATTCCTTAAAGCAAACAGCACAGACCCTGATGAGACACCGCATCATGCGGCGTCTCATCTGGGTCTACGCTGTTTGCCAAGGCCTTTTTTCTAGACGCTAGGCATAAATGGGTTAAGGGATGTCTAAATCAAAGTATTGCTTGTGATAGTGATATTATTAAAAGTATGACAGAGAATATAACAACACAGACTGAACGGTGCAAAGATATCTTTTTACTTTGAAGAATAGTGGTCTTGTTAAGTGCTACCCAATGTTTGTGCACCTTGTTATTTTGTTGTTGTTGTTCTTTCATCATGATTTTTTTTTTTCTTTTTAAACAAACCCAAAGTTTATAAACTTACATTTTGAAGACATAGACCATAAAATAAAACTTGTTGCATGTAATCTGTAATTTCCATTGGTATTAGAATTACGGTATACCAAGATTAAAGATTCATCATTTCAAGGCCTGCTTTACGGAGTTCTGTCAGGCCTGCTTTACAGTGGGAGCTAAATAATGAAGTCCTGAGTAGGGATTCTTTTAATTTAGATCCCTAGACAAGATAGTGTAATGACATTTCCTTCACAGCATTAGCTCTCTCTGCTAAGAGATTGGTCTTCCAGTGCCCCATGTTAAATGAAATATTAAATTATCAATGAAGAAGTCCCACTGAATGGGTGTGCTATACCTGTAGATTGCTTGGGGATGATATGACTGGAAGATCATTCGAAAATAATATTGCAGGGTAAACTTGCATCTAGCTACAAACTTGGTTTGAGTGAGTTCTGTTATGAACATAATTATAATGATTCCATGAGTTGTCATTATCATGATGCAAATTAACTGTTATACAGACTTTTATAGCTGACACCTGTCCATTGCTTGTTTAAGGGTTAACAGACAATCAGAATGTGCTTTTATTTGCCTATACAAAAACATGAACATTTGATTGGTTTCTCAAGTATTGATTAACAATAATCCACTGTTCAATCAACCAGGAAACTAATGATATTAAGAAGGGACATTGAAAATGTTTGATGCAAAAACTGGCAACACCTTATGATATCTCAAAAGGCAGCAATGCCATAGCATTGGATTGGAAGAAATGGTTTTCATTTGTTAACCTGTAGAAGTTGCACCTTGTCTGAAGTGTTTATTAGTGAAAAGTTGCCAAAGCAATAAATGCCATGTGTGAACTATCAGTAACTGGGCCACAAATCTTCACAGTTACAAAATAATCACTCTTCTGACATGTGATGAATGTTCATATAAACAATCATTGTGTGTACAGCCTGTTTCCTGGTCATTAGAGATAGGTAACATTTCGGTAAACCTGATTTTTTACTGACTTTACATGTTGCTCCTCTGGATTCTGGATAATTGCTTTCTGTTTGGAACCAGTCAGGCCAAACGTGAACTGTGGGATATTGTATCATATGGCAACATTGGTGCATTTGTAAGCAAACATCTTAGTATTGTTTATTTGAGTGCAAGAAATAGCCTTGGTCATGTTTTACTTAGAAGAGGATCACAAGATGTTAACAATTATTTAACAATTATAATGTTTGATTTTTATAGATCCAATTGTTTGTAAATTACAGCAATGATCACCATGCTATTTTTATACATTATTTGTCAAGTAAGACAAGCTATTCTTTTGTGGTACTTTCATATAAAGATAACATTTTGAACATTTTCATTCTGTTAAGTTAAATTAGGGTAATGTTATTTTGGCAATTGTATGATGCCTTTAAAGAACATTTAGAATATCATCAGCTTGTTTTCCAAAAAATGATGGTTCTGTTGCTAAAATTAAATGTTGTAAACAAGATTCCACACTTGCCATTTCAAACCATTATAATTTAGTAATTTACATTTTGGGTCAGTTCCTATATTTAGTTGGAATATACAGATGACTTGCTCTGTACTGGACACCTTTTGGGACATAACCAACAGCCAGTTTAGGCATGATCAGTGTCTGATTTTCTATTAATCTTGAAAAAGATAAAAATCAAAAGTGTTGTAGGAATTCTCTTAAATAAGAATTATTCAATCAGATCTATTGGTGGGAAATTCCTCTAACATGTTATTTGCTGTTGATAAAGCTCAATACAGGTCAAAACCTGTGGTATATAATGCAGAAACATGCCTTATAGGAATTATGCTTTACTAAATGTTTCTAATTGTTTGTTTAATTTAATATGCTTAAATAAAATAGCCACTTTAAACCTGCTCATTAAAAGCACTTTAAAAACATTTTCTGAACATTGCACACTGAATATACTGCAAATAGATATCAAAGGATAATTTTTTATGAAAGTCAATTAGTTATTGAAAGTCAGCCAAGATCTCATAGTTTCAAATTATAATGCAATTAATAAATTGATTGGTTTTGATGCAAATCACTCAGGTGGGTGCTGAGGGAACATGAAAAGGTGCTTTATTTTATCATTCCTGATATAGATCATGAAAACCCTGGGCTTGACAGGTGTTTTAACACTTTAACACCGTCTTTCCAGTGTTGTTTCCTGGACCTCTGGGGTGTTGACCATTTCATGGAGATATTATCTTTCTGGTGCTCTGCACAGGTTTATGGGAGGCATGATCTACATGAACCGCTACAGGAGGTTCAATCAGGGTGGTCATTGAATCTGGAGAACTGTGAAAAGAATCGAAACACTAATAGCTTAAAAGTACTGTTGGCACTAAACTCAACTAAATTAACATGGATTTTAAATTTAGGGTAATAAATATGCATCTCTGAATGCTCGATCTTTAATTACAATGGAAATATCAGGTGTTTTTTTACAACAAAAAAGTAACAAACTAACTTGCAAATAACAACCACAGGTTTATTATAATAAATGTCATACCACATGTTGATCTACTGTAGAATTACTTTTGTACAATTATGTGACTTACTCAATAAGATAGGAACTCAGATTACAGTTTAGGAAAAAGTTGTTAGTATGCTGAGTATTGTCAGTCTTACTTGGATTCCTATAATAATAAGCAAAAATTACTCTGTCAGTTCTTTTATTGTTTAAAATGATAAATAACACTATTATAGATATGCTGTATACCACACACTGTGTGGCAGTATGCCTACTTAGCATAATATTTTGTTGTAAAATTGGCTGTCTCTCTCCTATGTGTAGGAAATTCATGTAATGGTTTTGGCCAAGCTTCACTGTAGTTGAACATTCCAGAGAAATGATGGGCTAAGTTATATCATTTAAGCAAAGAAGCACTTTCGTTTGACTTTTTAGAGAAACTATAGACTGTTTTAGTTCACTTTAGCAAAGAAGCACTGAAGTGCTACCTTTTATAGAAATGATGGGTTTAGTTAAATTTTATGTATCGCTTCATCAAAGAAGCACTTAAAAAAAGGTTGTCATGGTGTAGTGGATATGGTGTCCACCTAGCAACCGGGAGGTTACAGGTTCGATCCCCACTGTGGGAGCATTCTTTACATCTTCCACATAGACACCAAGTACTGGTTATAGCGAGGCCCAGGAGACAGACTCAAGAGCGTTTCAAATTAGCCTTAGGCTTTTTATGCAATGAAACTAAAATAAATAGGTTTTAACTAAGAAACATGTAAATGCCATGAAATCAGGTGTTCGTAGTTTAACATCTTAATCTAATTTAATTAAAATAATTAATGCAAAATTTCAAAATAGGTATGCAAGTAAGCTACCAATATACATGTCTACAATATTTCTTGTAGTATCCAATTATTTTCTGTAACATCATTGATGCATTACAAATTAAATATGTATCTAAGTGGTAGAGGTTAAATACTATCTTATTGGTAAAGGGTTAAATACATATCTAATTGGTAAAGGGTTAATACATCATTGGCAGATCAATAGTAATTCAGACCATTTCTTTTATGCTTTCCGGTGGTTTATAGAGAAATATCAGTGAATTAAAACTGATAATTTCACTGTTTCAAACAGTGAAAATTAACAGTGAAAATTATCTATACTGTGAACTGACGTCATTTTTTTTACGAAATGACATCATTTTCTGTTATACCTAATGATAAAATATGACATTTCTGCAGTGAAATAACAGCAGTGAAAAGAACAAATTGTTATTTTCACCGGTGAAAAGAACAAATTTTCGGAACTCCTTTTTTCTAGTTTTAGATTATTATAAATAATTTTATATATTTTGTATGATCACGAGTGAATTAAAATCGACATTCCACCGAATCCAACAAAGTTTATTTTTATTTAATGCTTTTTCACCGTTTATTTACATTTTAAAAGAGTTTAACTGGAGAATTTCGCTGGTATAATGACGTCAGTTCGTCACACTAATAACGTCATTAGCTCGGCAGTTTTCGGAGAAAACCCGAGGTATTTTCATAGCCAGCTCGTCGTGTCCGCCCTCCGTGTCAAGGTTTGTTAAGGTTTTGAACATTGGCTCTAAAATGAAAGTGCTTCAACCTACAACTTTGAATCTTCATATGTAGATGCACCTTGATGAGTTCTACACGCCACACCCATTTTGGGGTCACTAGGTCAAAGGTCAAGGTCACTGTGACCTCTAAAAAAAATTCTGTCAAGCTTTCATTTATTCAAAACTGCACCCGCAGCCGAGCGTGGCACCCGTTATGCGGTGCTCTTGTTTTGTGTTTTGCAATGTATTGAGGCACGCCACGGGAGAAACTGCAAGAAAGGGTAACTTTTCAGCGAAAGGGAAACAGCTGTTAATTATTTTCTTGAAAAGGGGGCATAAAAGAAACAGAAAATGTGTTCACGTTAGTGTAAGATCGTTTGTTATTTCACTCGTGATCATAGACAAAAATATTTTCTATGCTCACTCGTGAAATAACAAAAGATCTTACACTGACATGTACAAATATCCTCTATATCCCAACAAAATTCTTTAGTTAAACTCTTTAACAATGTATATAAACTGTAAAAAAAAAAAAAAATGTAGAGAAAATTTGTTGGATTCTGTGGGATGTCGATTTTAACTTGTGAAAATATTATTTTTTATGATCACTCGTGAATTAAAATCGATAATCCACCGAATCCAACAAATATCCTCTATTTACGGGTAAACATGTATTCTGTGAAAAATTGGCACTGTATTTATTTGATAATTAAACACATTGGGCAAAAAATAGATACATTTCAATTAATTTTATTGATTTGTAAAATATTGTCTTATTTTGAAATTGAATATGAAGCAAATACCAGATATTTATTTTGCATCAGAAACCTCATCAATTGAAGAAGGACATCATCATTATTTTGTTAACCAAACAAATAATTATGGGTACTGTCAGAAAAAACACAAACACAACTATAAAGGTAGTTAATAAATATAACTTTCTAAGAGACTACAAATGCGTCAAAAAACATATCTATGTGGGAAAGGTACAATTTTGTGCTGAAATGTTTTGTGTAGGTAGCCTACGGGTATACCTTGCTTGGGCTGCCATTGGGGCCATGTTTTGTGTAGGTAGCCTACGGGTATACCTTGCTTGGGCTACCATGGGGGCCATGTTTTGTGTAGGTAGCCTACGGGTATACCTTGCTTGGGCTGCCATGGGAGCCATGTTTTGTGTAGGTAGCCTACGGGTATACCTTGCTTGGGCTGCCATGGGAGCCATGTTTTGTGTAGGTAGCCTACGGGTATACCTTGCTTGGGCTGCCATGGGAGCCATGTTTTGTGTAGGTAGCCTACAGGTATACCTTGCTTGGGCTGCCATGGGAGCCATGTTTTGTGTAGGTAGCCTACGGGTATACCTTGCTTGGGCTGCTATTGGGGCCATGTTTTGTGTAGGTAGCCTACGGGTATACCTTGCTTGGGCTGCCATGGGGGCCATGTTTTATGTAGGTAGCCTACGGGTATACCTTGCTTGGGCTGCCATGGGGGCCTTGTTTTGTGTAGGGAGCCTACGGGTATACCTTGCTTGGGCTGCCATGGGGGCCATGTTTTGTGTAGGTAGCCCACGGGTATACCTTGCTTGGGCTGCCATTAGGGCCATGTTTTGTGTAGGTAGCCTACGGGTATACCTTGCTTGGGCTGCTATTGGGGCCATGTTTTGTGTAGGTAGCCTACGGGTATACCTTGCTTGGGCTGCCATGGGGGCCTTGTTTTGTGTAGGTAGCCTACGGGTATACCTTGCTTGGGCTGCCATGGGGGCCATGTTTTGTGTAGGTAGCCTACGGGTATACCTTGCTTGGGCTGCCATTAGGGCCATGTTTTGTGTAGGTAACCTACAGGTATACCTTGCTTGGGCTGCCATGGGGGCCTTGTTTTGTGTAGGTAGCCTACGGGTATACCTTGCTTGGGCTGCCATGGGGGCCATGTTTTGTGTAGGTAGCCTACGGGTATACCTTGCTTGGGCTGCCATGGGGGCCATGTTTTGTGTAGGTAGCCTACGGGTATACCTTGCTAGGGCTGCCATGGGGGCCATGTTTTGTGTAGGTAGCCTACGGGTATACCTTGCTTGGGCTGCCATTGGGGCAAGTTGGGTCAAGGTCACTGTTACTATAAATACTGAAATTTAGCATGTAACTAGCTTACAAGCAGACTAAGCATGTAGTTAACAATTATTTAATTTAAATTTATCACTTAAACTTAAAAAACATGGTTTCATGGCATTTCCGTGTATTTTATGTACTAATATACTATACTTAAATCAAGAAAATTATACATGTGCATATTTTAGACTCTTTGTGCTATTTGCCTGAGAAGCTTTTAGTGCACCTCCCCCAGGAAACATAACACATGATTTAAAAAGCATGTTTAAGTTCAAAATAAAATGCCGTGTGGCAAGAACAATGCCAATCAGAAGGTAACTTAAGGCAGACTGGTAAATAATAGATGTGCTATATCGCAGGCTTATTGTTAGCCTGTCCCAGGTATTGTAAACTGTGTCTTGTTTGATTGAATTTTATTAGTTTAGCTGTGTAGTTGTACATAATTTAAAGTATCTCAGTACTAGCATAAAGTAAATGCAAATAAAATTATAACAATTGCAATAATAAATAAATAGACAAAGCTCATGCTTGAATGTTTTCTATCATGAATCAAGTGCACATCAATAAAAGAATGTTTTATGAAAGGATGTGTTCAAAATTCCCTGTAAGGCCTATTCTGAGTACCACCTAGAGCAATGATGTACAGTCAAGTTACCATTACCGGATCATTACCTATAGCGGATCACTCTGATGTTCAAGACTGTGTATCGCGATAAATAGTTGACGTTTTTAGATGATATTTTGCGCACAGCATCTTCAAGGCCAGCTGTTCTTTAAAACGCAGTGATTGAGTCGTAATCGGAGCTACTCTTTGTCAAACATTTCGGTATGTTTTGCTGACATGTATATACGACTTTGTTAACTTCCGTCTCGTTTCCAAATTGAGGTTGAACATTTTCCGCGGCCACATGCTATAACTCAGTTGGAAAGTAAGAAGTTTACACATTAATTTAAAGGCCATTTAGTAGTCTTTCTGCCTGCAAAAGTCCATTTCAGTATTGATTTGTTTTTAAGATTTTGCAACACCTTTAATGAAATGAAGAATTTAAGGGCAATAACGGATCAAGCGTGATAATATGCGTATTGATAATATAATATATTAAAATATATGCAAATCTTGTTGATTCTTACAATAAATGATCTCAATCTGAATGTTTTATTTATGTTGCATGTTCAATATCGATGATTAGATATGATTCAAACAATTTACATGGTTTATAAGATGCCCATATCTTTTCAATCTTTTAAGGATTTTCAACAGAAAATTCACACAAGAACACTTTGCGTAAAGTGTGGATACAAGATCACATATAGAAAACAATTAATAAAAAAAAGAATATAATTTATAACTGGCAATGTAACTTGGTAATTGTAAACAACACATTTCCTGTTCTGACAGTCCAAATGTCGTGTTAGATGCCCCCCCCCCCCCCCCCCCTCAGTTAAGTGATCCGTTATGGCTACAATTGATCTGTTAGTTCATTAATTCTGCAGCGAAAAAAGGTATCACAAATACATTTTGCCTGCGTTTAATAATAAGAATATGTGCTAAATCAGTAAGAAAAGGTAATATTTAATCAAACTGGTTTAAAAGAAGTCTCAAAACATTTATTGCTTTTCACCAGAAAAACTTTTTTACGCTACTGATCGGGTAATGGTAACTTGACTGTATACACATTTTATGCTAAGAGGGAATTTCTGCCATTTGAGCTTTTACTTTTATAACTATAACATCTGGTTGATTTAAGAACAAAATTGATGTAACATTTGCTCAATTTTAATTATCCACCAACAAGAGGAAGAAGCACTGTTTTGTTACCATTTTCGAGGGGGGGGGTTCATAAGTTCACAACACAGTATATATACTCTACATTTTATTTACACACTTCGAGAATAAATATATACACCAATAATGTTTATTTGTTAACTGTCTTCACAATTTAGGTAAAATCCATTCTCTCAAACTGCCACCAACTCTCTCTCATACTACTTGTATCTTTACATCTCTACATTCAATTCCACTCTCTCCATCTTCTCACTGCACCTGGCTTTTTGTACAAATCTGTCAACCCTCCCATATTTGGATGTTTGGAAAGACACTGATAGGACCTAACATTTAAGTGATATTAATTATTGCAACTGTTAAAATATTTGACAAGCAGACTTTTCCGAGCAACAAACCAGACTAGTCTTTATTATGAAACGATGACCACATGGTACCCTGTTCTGATAACAAATGTCCACCATGCTCCGATGGCATCAAACAAAGCAGTCTAAATTGAGTTCATATACTAAAAATTACAACAGTTTACAGGTCATTATGTGGCCATGATGGAATGAATTAAACCAGGAATGACCAACATCTAAGACATTTCTGGTATATAATTAGCTTCACTGGCCAAAGGCCAGCGGGGCTTATGTCATGGTCCTGTGTCCGTCGTGTGTGCGTCCGTGCGTGCGTCCGTTCGTGCGTGTGTTAACTTTTTCTTTAAACATCTTCTTCTCCTAAACTACTGGTCCAAATCTGATGAAATTTCTCAGGAATGTTCCTGTGGTGAACCTCTTTCAAATTTGTTCAAATTATGCCCCTGGGGTCAAATTTGACCCTGCCCCGGGGGGTTAAAAAATTGAAAATTTGCTTATGTAAGGCCTATTTTCTGCAAACTTTAAAAATCTTCATGTCCATTACCATTGGGTCTAGGGCTACCAAATTTGCCATGTAGTGACATCTTATAGTCCTCTACCAAGTTTGTTCAAATTATGCCCCTGGGGTTAAATTTGACCCTGCCCCGGGGGGTTAAAAAATTGAAAATTTGCTTATATAAGGCCTATTTTGTGAAAACTTTAAAAATCTTCTTGTCCATAACCATTGGGCCAAGGGCTACCAAATTTGGTATGTAGTGACATCTTATAGTCCTCTACCAAGTTTGTTCAAATTATGCCCCTGGGGTCAAATTTGACCCTGCCCCGGGGGGTCAAAAAATTGAAAATTTGCTTATATAAGGCCTATTTTGTGAAAACTTTAAAAATCTTCTCGTCCATTACCATTGGGCCTAGGGCTACCAAATTTGGTATGTAGTGGCATCTAATAGTCCTCTACCAAGTTTGTTCAAATTATGCCCCTGGGGTCAAATTTGACCCTGCCCTGGGGGGTCAAAAAATCAAAAATTTGCTTATATAAGGCCTATTTTGTGCAAACTTTAAAAATCTTCTTGTCCATAACCGTATGGCATAGGGCTACCAAATTTGGTATGTACAGTCAATCTTGTATTAAGAGACCACTCAAGGGAGTAATCAAAAGTGGTCTCTTAATAAAACGGTCTTTGAATACAAAAGGCCATTCTGGAAGAATGCTTACCCTCAATGTTAATCTATATAGAAGGATAATCTCTTTTGTCCACAATGATTTTAACTTTTATAATAAAATGAATATAAACACAATACATAAACAATATTTTACTTATAATGTGTTTTATTTTTCACTTATTATAAATTATCATTTATTATAAATCAATTTTGTGTACATATTTATTTTCAAAAACAACATTGACAAAGAAATATTTTTCCTAAGAACAAAGAATTTTGCTAAAAATGTGTAACAGTCTACATATACATGTGTACAGCTAAAACTAGAAATAAATGTCAGAAGCCAAAAGCTATGATATTTTATCACATGTATTTCTCTTTCCGTTTCTATATTGCTTTCTTTGCGAAGAAGTCTTCAATTTTTGTTTGCTTGCTGTGCACTTCGCACCTACTAGCGACAAAAAGCTCCTGTTACTAATTCCATTATGTTTGTAAGCATTTTGTCTTGCCCCATGGTTAGTGCGAATCTTTTCAATTTTTCTACCATATCGCATGCTTCGTCCATGGTTACAGTTTCATCTGCACATGCCCCAGTATCCAACACATCATCTTCATCATTTTCATCAACGTTTTCAGATGACTTCAATGACTTCAAAATGTCTGCAGCATTCTCTTCCCAGTCTATCCCAGAAGTTTAAGTTTCACACACTGGGGCACACTTATCCATCTCGACAAGATCACTGAAACTAACCCCAAACAACTCATTTGACATTTTCAACACAGCCAAAGGCACATCATCTTCGTCGATGTCACTATCCTCGTCAATTTTATCATCAGTTTTTTCACTAGCACTGACAACTGGACAATCACTGGGAAACATGGTCATGGCGAACCCACATCTGGCGAAACACTTTTGGATAGTTGACACTTCGATGTCTTTCCATGACCCATTGATCCAATAGATCGCGTCTAGAATGGATATCTGCTGCAATACCTGAGATCCAACCTTGTCATTTTTCTCCATCTGAGTTAGAATGTACTGAAGCTGTCGTTTTCGGTACTTCAATTTCAGGCTTTGGATGATTCCCTGAGCCATTGGCTGGGACAACGACGTTGTGTTTGCCGGAAAGAACACAATTTTCACGTTCTGTAGGCTAATTTTGGGATGGGATTGGGCGTTGTCAAGAAACAGAAGCACTTTTCTACCCTGTCGGCGCATCTTCTGGTCAACGGACTTTAACCACTCTTTCATTAATTCTGTGTTCATCCATGCCTTTTTGTTGTTTCTATACATAACAGGAAGTTTCTCTGTCTTGATTTTCCCGAAACACCGTGGCTTTGCAGATTTACCAATGACGAGAGGTGGCAGCTTCTCCCCTGTCATAGACGCACACAGAGCTGCTGTGATCCGCTCTTTGGACCGTTTGCCGCCAGCTAATTCAGTCTCTAGAATGCAAAAATATAAATGTTGTAATGGAAATGGTATTTTAATTTAACTTGGTATAAAATGTTTAATACGTCCCCGATCAAAACACAGATAGGAAACCATAAGATATTGTGCGGTTTGCTCTTGGGACCGTTTACCGCCAGCTTATTCAGTCTAAATGCACAAATAAAAAGAAATGAAAAATGCAATTTAATTTAAATGGGTCAGATCGAAAACCTGTTACGGAAATTATTAGATATTGTAAGGTTACTTTACCTTTGAAATGATACGATTTCCGTGTCGTATCTCGAAAGAATAATCCGGTTTCATCCATGTTGAAAATGTTCATCGGCTCGTAGCCTTCACAGAGAGTCGGGAGTTTTTCCTTCCAGTCATTAACTGTGTCCTTATTCACATCTCCCCTTTCACCCGACATAGTCCCTAACACAATGTTGTTTCTGCTGAGAAACGAAGCTAACCAGCCAGTGGAAGCCTTGAACGTCTCAATTCCTAAGTCGGACGCAAATCTAAGGGCCTGAGCACAAATGAGAGGGCCTGACACAGGCATTCTCCTCATTGTTACATCCTTAAACCACGTTAACACAAGATCATTTTTGTCCTCGTTCTTCGTGCACCTCGCGCGTTTTTTTTCACCTGACACATTATTTTCAAAGTCTTCCAGCACCTCGGCTTTACGCTTAAGAATGTTCTGAATTTGGGTTTTACCGACTCCAAACTGATCTGCGATTTTACGTGCACTTATACTCTTCCACAATTCCAAAACCCGAATTTTCTCGTTCAACGTTAACACTTTTCGTTTTGACATTTTAATTTCTGCATGTACGCTTAAGGAAATCTGACTCGATTATGATACATAATGAGCTGAAAAAATTAAAACACGTCAATTGAAAACAAACAATCAGATCTGATTGGAAAATTTATTAAGTAAATAACAATGTGATTGGCTAACAAATATCTACTAATTGGCATTATTACTAATTGGTAATGTACGGATTTCGACAGATGTTGCCGATTAATAGTTAATTTTCCGCACTTCTCAGGAAATGTTTGTCGCGTACAGTGCATTGTTTCTGCACCTGTATCTATACTCGAGAAAAATCGGTATTGTCTCTTAACGATCCACATAGTAAACTATTTAAGCTGTAGACTGTGCGCAATACGTTCCTCTATTATTCAACTCAATAAATTGATACGCAGTCTACAACAATACCGGTCAGAACCGGTCAACGAGACAAAGCATAATCATAATGGTTGTGAAAACAAAGCAGAGGTGTAACAGTACATCTTATCGGCTTCGATAAACAATTAACACGGAATTGTCCCTGAAAGATCAATAGATTAACCACTTTTACCTCCTAGTGGTCGCTTAATACAAGATTCTGACATCAAAATACACACAAATCAGCGGTCGCTGGTCGCGTAAGACAAAAGTCGCTTAATACAATATCATTATATAGCGAAAAAGCTCCGTGGGATTTCAAAATGGTCGCATAAGACAAAGGTCACTTAATACAAGTGGTCGCATCCACAAGATTGACTGTACTGACATCTTATAGTCCTCTACCAAGTTTGTTCAAATTAAGCCCCTGGGATCAAATTTGACCGTTCCCCAGGGGTCACAAAATTGAACATATGCTTATATCGGGCCCATTTTGTGCAAACTATAAAAATCTTCTTGTCCATAACCATTGGGCCTATTTCTACCAAATTCGGTAGGTAGTGACATCTAATAGTTCTCTACTTAGTTTGTTCAAATTATGCCCCTAGGAACAAATTTGACCTTGTCCCAGGGGTCACAAAAATGAACATATGCTTAAATAAGGCCTTTTTTGTGCAAACTTTAAAAATCTTCTTGTTCTTAATTATAGAGCTTAGGGCTACTAAATTTGGTATGTAGTGATATCTTATAGTCCTCTACCAAATTTGTTCAAATTATTACCCTGGGCTCAAATTTGACCCGGCTAGGGGGTCACAAAACTGAACATATGACGTTTACCAGTGGAGATTACTGCGGCTGTTTGGCTGTGACCAACAACAACATCAACATCTTGTAAACATGAGATAAAACCCTGTCATTTAGTGCCATTTTAGGTCAGATGGTTACTGCTTACAAAGGCATTGAAGTAAGAACATGTGTTATGAATGTTTTTCTTATAAACTGAAAAAAGTCGGGTTTTATTTAAATATGTCGAAAGTGACCATATATCCGGATGAAAATATTTTGGATGGCATGTTAATTTCATGTCTTTTATAGTGTTAAAACCAGTTTAATAATATATTATTGATTTTAAAAACACAGCTTCCATGAACATAATTATTTCAAGGAAAGTCAATATATGATACTGCACGGTAAACTCAAACTTTGTATCGAAGAGAAGGTGTTGAAATTAATGAAGTGCAATG
Organism: Dreissena polymorpha; assembly: GCF_020536995.1. Taxonomy (NCBI): domain Eukaryota; kingdom Metazoa; phylum Mollusca; class Bivalvia; order Myida; family Dreissenidae; genus Dreissena; species Dreissena polymorpha. The sequence goes on from NC_068367.1 coordinate 43,014,670, forward strand.
TCTTAACTATCGTATATGCTGCTTTTTAATAACTAATGATTCATTGTTCCATTTGTGAATCGTGACTGATCATGAATTGTTGAAATGATTGTCAATTTCTCAACAATCCATATATATTTCTGACCATTTTATAATTTTCTTAATATTAGTTATGAATTGATCTTAGAAGTCAAATGTATTACTTAATTAAATACATTTATAAATATAAAGAAATAATCTTTAGATTATCATAATATTCTCAGGCTTGTTGGTCTTAGGGATGTGTGGGTTGATGAGCAATTTCTCCTTTTATCACAATTATTTCTACCCTACCTGATCATTTCCTTCATATTCCATTTTAATTCAATTGACGTCTGCAACCTCTTTCAAATTGGGAAAGTCCAAAATGTATTGTTTGGTAAAGGGTTAAGGAATTTTGATTCCTATGGGTCTTGTGAATCTGTTTCAAATCAAATGCGTAGATTTGATCTTCAGCATCTAAAAATATGTGAAATAGAAAGAACGACAATATCTTTTGGAGAGATAAATGTACCTACGTTATAAGCAAAGGACATGTGCAACAATTCCCAGGCTTTTTTGTCTGTTTAGTGAACATGGTAGTAACTTTTTCCATATATAAAAATGCTCATCCTTCCAACTTTAAGCGCCCAGTGGGACGGGGGATAGAAAGAGAAAGTCACAATTTGCTTGAGTACATTTCAACTCATGCGCATTACACGATTGTTCGCAAAGAAAAAACAGTGGAGTGATGCAGGGCCATCATGGCCCTCTTGTTACTTAAGTGACCACATGTATTTATTAACTCTTAAATTATGAGCACTTACTTTTTAGAAAATTTTCAATTAAGTCCTCTGCATTTAACACACAGTTGATTTTTTTTTTCATAAATATGGAACAGTTTTTACTTTTTTTTCTTTAAGTTCAACTATAATAATTAAGAAACATTAACTAAAACAATAGATATTTTTAAAAGATATTTAGAATGCCTTCAATATTGCTGCATACAAGGCTCATAAATTAAGTAAGAAAGATGTATTTTCAACAGTTTAACTAAAAGAATTTCACTCATTACTCCAATGCAAATGAGATGCAATTATATACTGGGGAAAATACTCCTTTATAAAACCTTATTATAAGTGGCCAGTAGCCAGTATGTTTCACAGTCTGAACGACATTTTTCACCAGTATGTTCCACAGTCTGAATGCCGTTTTTCACCAGTATATTTGCAGTCTGAACGCCATTTTTTACCAGTATGTTTCACTGTTTAAATGCCATTATTTCACCAGTTTGTTTCACAGTCTGAATGCCATTTTTCACCAGTATGTTTAATCCTCTGAACCCCATTTTTCACCAGTATGTTTCACAGTCTGAATGCCATTTTTCACCAGTATGTTTTACAGTCTGAACACCATTTTTCACCAGTATGGTTCATATTTTAAATGCCAATTGTTCACCAGTTTGTTTCACAGTCTGAACACCATTTTTCACCCGTTTGTTTTTCAGTCTGAACACCATTTATCACCAGTATGTTTTACAGTCTGAACGTCATTTTCACCAGTATGTTTCACAGTCTGAATACCATTTTTCACCAGTATGGTTCATTGTCTGAACACCATTTTTCACCAGTTTGTTTCACAGTCTGAACACCATTTTTCACCAGTATGTTTCACAATCTGAACACCTTTTTTCACCAGAATGTTTCACAGTCTGAACGCCATTTTTCACCTGTGCTAAGCGGTCAAGAGGCAGTAGTTTTAAGTTGTAAAAATAATAAATAATGATTTTGATATGCGTTGTTGACACTGACCTCTGAAGTCATAACCTATATTGTGCATCTGTTATTTGCGGCTAAACATCTGATAGGGGTAGCTTCTGTTGATAAAATAACAGAGCTTTTCCTAGCCATTTTTGGATAATGTAATTTGGTGGCTTTGAATTTTTCTAAAAGGTAATTGGAAAAAACTAATTTAATATAACTGTTTATATTAATTCCATTGATAAAAAAAACATATACATTATAGTTGTATACTTTGAGTTTGTTCCGTCGAATAAGAATGATAGTATCAGCTGACCAACCATTCAAAAAAGGTCACATGACTATAGCAGCCCCCTCATTACAGCAGCCACTTTGACCACTTCGTTTGCCTGGCCACTGTACACATGATTTCCCATAAACCCTCTCCTTGTCTGATAATATTTACAAACACACTTTTCAATTCAAACAATTCAAATTGTTATTTGTATTTAGCACTTGGTGAAACACGTATGAAATATATTTAAAGCGATTCCTTGCAAATCACTATTCATGGAACCTTTAACAGCTATAGACTTTACCCCCTGGTTGTCGGTAAACCATTTGATACACTGATTACTGAGAATATGAAGTAACGACTGAAGAACACGATATACCGCCATTAGTTCCCTCCAAGTTGACGATTTCAATTGTTCATTTTGGGACCACGTTCCATGCGAAACTCCCTGAATTGTATTCACTAATCATAGCCCCCGAAACCTGTTGAACTAGCATCGGAAGACATTATTTTTGAACACTTGTCAAAACCTGTTATCGGCTTGGAGTAAATTAATTGTATATTACTCAACCAGAATTGTAACTGCATTTTACTTGCAATTTCAAGATGAACATAAGAACTCCAATAAGCCGCCTGCAAAATGTTTGCACTTAATGACCTGGTCATTATTTGGGACACATTACTGATTACAACTCCCATAGATATTATCTGCTCTACCACATTTTCCTCACTGGCACATTCCTGTGTTTATTGTCCTCTTATAACAAATCAGTTATTCCTGATCGCACTTTAAGTAATCTCCTATCCGTAATACTTATAATGCCTTTCTTTGTATTCAAAATCGTTCCCATCCAAAATCTGTACTGGAATCCATACTGACTTTTTCGGGTTGGAAACAAACCCAGACATTTCTATATGGCCTTTTATATGATTGCTCATAATAATTGCTCTATCATACATGGCGAAACAGCCAATTTCATCATCTAAAAACATGGGCATCGATATTCCTTCCCCTCTCCATTTTTTCACAAGTGGTTGTGTAAGCTTTGAAAATATGTAGCAAGCACTTGACAAACCAAAAGGAAAAACCAAAAATGTATAATATGACAAATTTCCTTCACAATCTACCCATGAGAACCCTAAAAATTCTGTTTGTGGAGGATAAATATCCACAAAGTGATAGGCGCTGGTGAGATCGAATTTGATCATATGATGGCCCTCCTGTAAAAATGATAATACAACATGTATATCTTTTAACGTCTGTTTCCAAAGGTGTTTGTTTACTTCTCTTAAATCTAAAATCAACCTCTTTTTTCCGGAACTATGGATTAACACTGTCAGTGAATTTACAACATGGGGCGGTTTTATGCACCTTTTAATCAAGTTCCTTTGCAATAAATTTGTAATTGCCTCTGAAACAAAATGAGTATCATTTATTGCGCTTTTGTTGTTTTTCATAATTTTACTACATGGTAAAGTGCACAAAGGGAGCTTATATCCGTTCTCAATAACATCTAAAATATACTCATTGGTAACAATGGCACGCCAAAATGCTATATGATTTTTAAGTCTGTCTTTAACTATTATATCTTTTTGTCCTTGCTCATATTCATAGCATTTGTGAGTCAATAAATTTAAATCATAATAATACTCATCTTTAAGAGTGTCATTGTCCACGTTACTGTTTACGGGCGGTAGTGGCTGAAGACTGGTTCCCGGCTGTGAATGTGTACCTGTCGACGTGTTGACAATTACGTCTGAAGTGGGAGAACTCTCCGCATGCGAAGCATGGCCCAGGTGCGGTTGCGGTGGCTACGCTACCTGTAACTTGTCCGTACAGGCCCCGAAAAAGCCGCCCTCTTGAGCCGGAAAAGGGGCTGTATCATCGACCAAATGATGAGGTTCCTCATGCCTTGTTTGAAGAAAAATTCTCACTGAGAACTTCCGGTCGTTGCGATGATGTCATTTTCCGTGCGATGAGAAGCGCTTTCGTTTTAAAGCCCTGTTTTCTGTCTTATAAATGTTCGACTCGTCTTTGCTATCACTTGCTTTCGGGTTACTTTCATACTGGCGCACTGTTTCCCACCCTCCGGAAGATGAATCCGCAATGCTAATGCACTTGTTTCGTTTGTGCATTTTTCCTTCTATCTCTGTCAATTGTTCCTGGCAATACTTGTGTTTCCCGTTTTCTAGCGCCCACATACACTGCTTGACAACACCTACTATGTCAGTATTAAACTCGTATTAAAGCTTGTTACGTTGGAATTTCCAAACAATGTCTTTTTCTATCTTCAATTTCTTCACTTCTGAAGCAACGTTCAATGAACTTCCTCTCACTACTTCCTTTAACGATAAATAATCGTTGTGCTGTTGTTGAAGCTCGTTCAAAACTTCTGTCAGTTGGTTTTGAATTGTCAGTGTTGAATTTTCTAAATTGCGCCATTTCTCTGTCCGCCATAATCAGGTTCGTGTGAACAGCAAATATCAAACCGGTCTTGTCGACCGTCCAAAGCTGAATGATTTTCAATCAATTTACCTCTTCTTAATCCCTTCTACAACGCCACCTATTGGACGATACGTTATGTAAAGGGAAATCAATTTTCTTTTAATTCGTTCACTCAAACTAAGAAAATTATATTGTCACTCTGTATTTTTAACTTCAAAGAAATTCAAAACAACCAAGTTTACTCCAATGCCAACATGTTTATTCATATTTATTTTAGTACAAACATTGTATTAATGTGTCATATCAACAAAGCTGCACAGAATAGTTGGAATTGTATAACATATGTTTCAAACATATATGAGTTCTCGACTGAACACAGAAGAAAATGGTTTGCAACTGTAAATACATGTAACTCTAATTTTCTTGGATTTGGGATACCACTTTTCCTGAGCCTTTATCCCTTCCAGTGCGGGAACCGAATTTTAAAGGCCTTTGCAAACAGTTTGGATCCAGATGAGACGCCACAGAACGTGGCGTCTCATCAGGATCCAAACTGTTTGCTATTCTGATAGTATTTTTTTTTTTAAATTGAAGAAAATGCCAATTTTAGATATTCAGCAGACGACATTTAAGCAGACGACAAATTTCCCAGCATGCAAAGGGTTATTCAAGTTTCTTATTCATCATTATTTTATCTGTATTCGAAACATATTTCTTTAATTGTATCTGCTTCCTGAAAGTATACATATATATATATATATATAATGGAAGAAATTTAACAAGCTCTTTTTTACTCAGTTGAATTATCCTAAGGGATATTAAATAATTATAACTCTCTGATTATACTCCTTTAATTGACGTTTCGGCATAATCCCTTTATCAAAACAATGGAAATTATATGTTAACTATATTTTTACGTCTTTTTTTTAATTTATTAATTTATTATCCAAACTATTTAGAATGTCCCTTTAAGAAGACAAGTAATACAGTTTTACAATTTGTCATAAAATCTCAAAATGCATAGTTAGAGTGACATAGATTATAATATTAAATATGTAAATCATTTTTAAGTTGACAAAAGGGAAACTAAGTTACGTGTTTTCTTGTTATTTAATACTGGACTAGAGTCAATTAATTATATCACATGAGATTCCTGGTTTTATGAATTTATTTATAAATTAATGTGTTTTGTCTCTTTTGTTTATATAAAAGAACACATCCAGATTATTTTTGAGGAAACAATGACCTTTTTGTGTTCTGCAGATAAAACTGTAAAACTTAAGGTCTTTATTGTGACAGTTGTTACCAACTTTATTGCATACACCAGAACCTTTTCGATTGTTTTTTAAAAATTGTGAGATGATTGTTTCAAGGAACAATAACTTTATGTGTTTTAAAGTTTATGAGGTCCACCTGATCGAGGAAGAATTAAATGAGAAAACACAGATTTGGATGCTTGGAAAACATAGCAGTTTTTAGTTATATTTTTCTTCTGAAAGATATTTTATTATGATGCGGTCTTATGCTGTGAAAAGACTATTTGTCTGATGGAAGCCCCAACTATCTGATATGTGACTAACAACCAAACTCACATGAGCCTGTAGCAGGGATTGAACCCCGTTTGCAAAGGTGTGAAACCATGTACCAACCAGTGCTCTAACCTGAGACAGAGTCATTTGATCAATAAGTGATGTCTAAAGGTTTATGTACTGGTAACTAGTGTCCATCATTACTGTGGAATCATTAAAGGTGTATTTTGTGGTCACCACACCGGACAAGTAGGTTTCCTCTGGGCATTCTGGTTTCCCCCACAGCGCAAGAGCACACCAATGAATAACTTTCGCTAAAAACTGCATGGTTGGAATTGCAGTACAAAAAGGCTCCAAAAGGACCTCATTAACTTCAAAATACACACACATTTTGGGGAATCATTTACCCATTTAGGCCTAGTGGACTTACCCATCCTTCTTAATTGGATCAATTTATTTCCAAAATAAGGGATGTCTAGTATATTTATATCTATCAGAGCTCCAGATAAGGGTCGTATTTTCGTAATTACGAATTATTTTCAAGTCCGTTACGTATTTATTTTAAAATCTTGTCGTACCATTAAAAATTACAAAATCAAGTTACGAATATTATTTTTACATCGGTTGGTATTGAGTTCTTTTCGCGTATTAAAGATCTTTGCGGTGCTTATATTGAATGGTTATCGGGTTTGTTTAACAAAGCGCATTTTTTCCAACAAAAGCGGCGTATACAGTCTATCTGTCAAAAAACAATGGCGGCGCCCATGAGAGCGTCCTAAATAACTGCAAAGTGTCCAAAAACACGCTTTTAACATATTGTACGCGAAGTGAGCCGAAGTTAAATGTTTAGAAAGACATTATAGAAAAGATCTTATACGATGTTGTATGTTCAGTTTCCGACACAGTCGGAAAAGCTAAACAAAAACGCGACACGACGGGTCCAAACTTAAACACAAAAAAAAACATTGAACGAGTGGAAGGGACAAGTCCTGTGGCTAATCGTTGAAAAGATTGAAGGGGAGACCCGTTTTAATTGTGAAATATGTAAAAATTCATCTAAGGCATGCAATCTAAGCACAGTTTGAGCATATGAAGGTATTTGAAAAATAAAATTGTATAATACTGAAAAGACACTGTTGAACTCGTATAAATCAAGTTGCTAGTATGTTTATTTTGATTTTTTTTGCATTAAATAACCATTATTATTTATTTTTAGGTCATTTATAAAAAATAAGAATTATTTTTCAAAACTTAGTAGTAAAGTTAAGAATAAAATTTCAGAGTTAAGAATTCTTTTTGAAAATCTGGTAGTAATTTAAGAATTTCACAAAACCTTATCTGGAGCTCTGTCTATATTCAGAATATTTCTTACAGAAATTCCTTTAAGCAAACAGTGCAGACCCTGATGAGACGCCGCATCATGCAGCGTCTCATCTGGGTTTACGTTGTTTGCCAAGGCCTTTTTATGCCCCCTTTCGAAGAAAAGGGGGTATATAGTTTTCGTACTGTCCATCTGTCTGTAAGTCTGTCTGTCAGTCTGTCTGTCACACTTTTCGTGTCCGCTCTCTAATTCAAATAGTTTTCATCCGATCTTTACGAAACTTGGTCAGAAGTTGTATCTAGACAATATCTAGGTCAAGTTCGAATATGGGTCATGCCGAGTCAAAAACTAGATCACTGGGTTGAAAAAACAAATCCAAGGGCAGTAATAAGCTTTAAATGGACATAATTATCTGACCTGCCAAATTAAATATTTTTGTTAAATAAATTTAAGCTGCACAGTAGGCGGCATTGTGTTTCTGACAAACACATCGTGGTAAAAGGTCAAGGTCATCCTTCAAGGTCTAAGGTCAAAAATACAAATCCAAGGGAAGTAAAAATATTTAAAGGGAGATAATTATTCAATATTGAACATAACAACTTGATATTTGGCATGCATGTGTATCTCATGGAGCTGCACATTTTGAGTGGTGAATCTACAGTCACGGTAGTGACTTTTAATTATTTGCTACTAAAAAAAGAGATTTGTTAGAGACAATTATTTTCAAGGGAAGTAATTTATATAATTATAAATCTCTAACTATATATTTCCTTACCAAGAATTTAAGTTCTTTTCACAGTTACTGTACATATTTTTTATTTTGATTATTTATAACTCAAATGATTGATTTGTCAAAGGTTTTTTTAAATGATATAATTATCATTTCTTTCCTGTACTAATTTGTGAATAGTAGGAGTCATTACATATCTGTGGACTTATGTCCATAGATACATGATGAACTCTGGCTATAATCTTTTTGATAAACCACAGGCCTTGGTTGTCAGTGATGTCTGACCGTTTGGATTGGACAAAATCCAAGGGAAGTAATAAGCTTTAAAGGGAGATGATTTCTATACCTGCCAAATGATAAATAGAAATTTCATTTCAAAGCAGCGCAGCTAAGGGAGCATTGTGTTTCTGACGAACACATATCTTGTTTCTATAAATGGGTTAATACTAAATGCATCAGTATAAAATATGATTTATGATTGCAAATTAAATTTGCTAAGAAAAGACTTTCTTCAAACAAAAAATATAATAAAAGCGAAAAGTGTTGTCCCAGATTGGCCTGTGCAGTTTTCACAGGCTAAACTGTGACAACATTTACACACATGCATTAAACCCCCTTTTTACAGAGAACAGTCCAATTGGAAGTTATTGGTATTGTGTATTGATCTCTATTTGGACCTTTGATGATCATTTTCATAAAACATTGTGTCATCATTTCACAAATATATTCTAGTTTGACAAGGACAAGGTACATGTATATTCTTTAATGAAACCAATTAAAGCACGATAAATGTCAAATACTTCATTCTGTTCAATCAAAATGATGTCATCTTTCAAAGCCAAGCCTGACAAATATAACAAATGAAAATATGATGTTGTATGTGAAATTTCAAATGATTCAGCTGCATTATAATACTCAAAATATACCAACATAATGTGAGTTATAAGTTAATGATTAATTCGTCTACATTACTTCACTGATGTTAGTACATGTGCATGAAAGTCTCATGAAACAAGTTTATGATCAATTAATTACTTGTGAGACACTGGCTCTATGTTTGACACTGATGACATTTCAGACTGTCTCGCAAAACAACTGTGAATTAGCATCTTAAAAGTAAATGACATGGCACACCAGGTTTTCAAGGTTTTACTTCTTTATTTCTGTATTTACTTTAACAATGTATTCAAAAGCAAGGTGTGACTGTAACCTTACCAACACACAAAATTTCAGAGCCAAAAATCAATCCAAACCTTACACCAAACCCAACTTAAAACTTAACTTACTTTAACCAAATAATTGAGATTGTCATCTTCTTTGTAAACATGATTGAAATAAAATTTCTACATGATGAACGTTAAAGGGGCCTTTTCATGTTTGGGTAAATTGACAAAATTGAAAAAAATTGTTTCAGATTCGCAAATTTTCGTTTTAGTTATGATATTTGTGAGAAAACAGTAATACTGAACATTTACCATGCTCTAAAATAGCCATTATATGCATCTTTTGACTATTTAAAAACCCAAAAATTATTAAGCGTTGCAACGCGAAAGGAATTAATAATTTGGAGAGTTCTGTTGTTGTCGTTATATTTTGTGAAACTACGAGGATTGCCTATATAAAGTATAAAATTCATTTGGCATTGTATTCGGAAGAATGGCCGAGTGGTCTAAGTGGTAGACTTTTTACTCCAGGACTCCAGGGATCAGTGGTTCGAACCCAGTTGAGGGTTACCTTTTTTTCTTTTTTACATTTTATTCTTGTTTTTTTTACTTGAGCTTCTTGTTTCCAATGTTTACATTTATCAATATAAAGCATTTAATGACAAACTTCAAAACATGCCAAAATTTGTGAAAAGGCCCCTTTAAAGTATTTATGCTTTGGGCACCATTTGTCCAATGTTACAACTAGAAGCAAAACCACAGTGTGTATGAAGGGTTAGGAGGTGCTAACTAAAGACATATGCCTGTATGGAGAGTGTGTAGGGCTTAATGGGAAATGAATGGGCTCAAAAATTAGGGTATGGTTCACGGAGACAGCAAATAACTGTGTTCATTTATAGTTGGTATATTCTAAGTATATATTTCACATATTTATTACATGTAAACTCAACTCATAATTGTGTTAGGATGTCCAGATATAAGCTTGTGGACAAAATGTTGTTGGCCCCCACTTAATTCTGACCAGAATGTAACCTAACTTCCCATGGGAAGAGTCCCATCTGATTGCTTAGCAAAGCTCAGTGTTGACAGACGGCTATAAATCCTCCTGGAAACCCCATAGTGAGTAAACATGGTGTTAGCTTGTTCATTAATTATTAATCAATCAATCAATGATCAATATTAAATGAGGCGCCCGACTGTGTACAACCTTGGTCTTGTACAAACATTGGAAAAATCTGATTTCCACATGGGTCTGAACAGGTCATTAATGCCAATAGGTGGCTGCTAATTAGGTACAGATTTGTCATCAATGTCTTCAATAATTGAAACACTGGGCTGGCATATTGAAGAATATTTTACAGGAGATACTGTTATATTTCAAGCTGCTTTATATGTTGTTAAATTTTCACAGTGCCAACAATATTTGTTCATATTTAATTTTATATTAACATTTATGCAAAAAAGTATAGTTTTCATGGTAATTTGTATTTCCATGCATGAGTGGATCTGTGTTGAAGCTGTGTCTGTATTTGATTTCAATTACATAAAATCTTTGAAAACAGTCAGCACATTTTGTTGTAACTAAACCTGCATTTTCCTTGGGTGTTTCTCTAAATCAGTTTCCAAACTGGTTCAAGTCCGTTGCACCTGCTGGCTGCCAGAGCTATAAAGAGAAAAGAATTCGACACTAAACCAGGAAGGAGAATTTTAAATGGGCCATGTTCTGTGAAAAAGGGGCTTCATGCATGTGTGTAAAGTGTCATTCCAGATTAGTCTATGCAGTCAACACAGGCTAATCATTGACGACAATTTCCCCTTTTATAAAAAATTTCCTTTCAAGAAAGTCTCTTCTTCACAAAAGTTTAGGTGGTGGTCTCAATAGCTATAAAATCAAGCTAGGTATTGTGGTCTCATTAGCTATAAAGTCAAGCAAGGAATGTGGTCTCATTAGTTATAAAGTCAAGCTAGTAACTGTGATCTCATTAGCTATAAAGTAAAGCTAGGTTTTTCAGTTTCATTAGCTATAAAGGCAAGTTAGGTATTATGGTCTCAATTTAGCTATAAAATCAAGCTAGGTATTGTGGTCTCATAAGCTATAAAGTCAAGCTAGGAATTGTGGTCTCATTAGAAATAAAATCAAGCTAGTTATTGTGGTCTCATTAGCTACAAAATCAAACTAGGTATTGTGGTCTCATTAGCTATCAAATCAAGCTAGGTATTGTGGTCTAATTAGCTATAAAGTAAAGCTAGGTATTGTGGTCTAATTAGCTATAAAATAAACCAAGGTATTGTGGTCTCATCAGCTTTAAAGTAAACCAAGGTATTGTGGTCTCATCAGCTTTAAAGTAAAGCTAGGTATTGTGGTCTTATTAGCTATAAAGTAAAGGCAGGTATTTTGGTCTCATCAGCTTTAAAGTAAAGCTAGGTATTGTGGTCTCATTAGCTATAAAATAAAGCTATGTATTGTGGTCTCATTAGCTATCAAGGTAAGCTAGGTAGTGTGGTCTCATCAGCTATAAAGTAAAGCTAGGTATTGTGGTCTCATTAGCTATAAAATCAAGCTATGTATTGTGGTCTAATTAGCTATAAAATCAAGCTAGGTATTGTGGTCTCATTAGCTATAAAGTCAAGCTGGGTATTGTGGTCTCATTTAAGCTATAAAGTAAAGCTAGGTATTGTGGTATCATGAGCTATAAATTCAAGCTAGGTATTGTGGTCTCATTAACTATAAAGTAAAGCTAGGTATTTTGTCTCATGAGGGATAAATTCAAGCCGGGAATTTTGGTCTAATTAGCTATACATTCAGGCTAGGTATTGTGGTCTCAGTAGCTTTAAAGTCAAGCTAGGTAGTGTGTCTCATTAGGGATAAAGTCAAGCTTTAACCCAGGCGAAATGAAGGCCATATGACCATGGTATACCATGGCTAAACCATGGTTGACCATGGTCATATGACCATGGTATACCATGGTAGACCACGTTTTGTTAAATGGCACCACAGTCTTTGACCATGGTCATTATGACCATGGTCGACCATGGCCAAATACCATGGTTGACCATGGTCAAATACCATGGTCAACCATGGCCATATATCCTAGGTAGACCATAGTCATATGGCCTTCCTTTTGTAAAACAGCACCACAGGCTTAAGTGGTTATAGTTTTGACAGAAAAAGGCTGATGATAACTGCTGGAATTTCTGCAGGAATTTCCTAGAGAATTCCAGGAAAAAGGTCAGGCTTGATAGTTCTGTTTTTTATTTACCAAAACTAGAAATAAAAGGCAGTTTGACATTAATAATTAACTTTTTGGCATTGATCACTTGTGTAGAAAGGCTCTAATTTTAAGGGAATATTATGTGTCCAGGGCCATTGAATTACTGAAAGAACTTAATGATAAAATTCAACATTGTAATAAAATCATTTGAATTGCTGACACTTCATCGATATGTTGGCGAACAGTTAATGAGTATGAAATGATTGGTTATGCTTCTGATTATGTTGATGACAAAAACATTCATAAAGCAGAGGAAAAAGTGATACAATGTAGCAAAAATTGGGAAACATAGGTGAACACAGTGCCAAAGAAGTTAAAATGGAACCAATGGCTGATCAGTTTAGCCGGTAATTTATTAAAGACTTACATTTCCAAATATAACATAAACCATGTGTCTTCATTCAGCTTGCCCATTTCAACTTCCTGTGCACACAATATTCTTCCTTTGTAAAAACAGCAATGACCATGTCCAACCATGGTCTGTCTTTTGTCACCATTGCCGACCATGGTTGACCATGGTCACCATTGCCGACCATGGTCCATTTTTGTGTGTGACCATGTCCAACCATGGTCTGTCTTTTGTCACCATTGCCAACCATGTTTGACCATGGTCACCATTGCCGACCATGGTCCATGTTTTTTTGTGACCATGGTCAACCATGTTCTGATCATGTTCCACCAAGGTTTTTGATGGCTGACAATCAAATACCATCATGGTCAACCATCAAAAACCATGGTGACCATGGTCTACCATGGTCATCGTTTCGCCTGGGTAGGTATTGTGGTCTCATTAGGGATAAAGTCAAGCTAGGAATTGTGGTCTAATTAGCTATAAAGTCAAACTAGGAATTTTGGTATCATCAGCTCTAAAGTCAAGCGAGGTATTGTGGTCTCATTAGCTATAAAGTCCAGCTAGGTATTGCGGTCTCATTTGCTATAAAGTCAAGCTTGGTATTGTGGTCTCATTTGCTATACAGTTAAGTTAGGTATTGTGGTTTAATTAGCTATAAAATAAAGCTAGGTATTGTGGGCCCATTAGCTATAAAGTCAAGCTAGGTTTTGTGGTATCATTATCCCCCACCATAGGCAGAGGGATATTGTTTAGGCGTTGTCTGTCAGTCTGTCTTTCCGTCCCTCCATCTTTCCGTCCGTCTTTCCGTCCGTCCGGAGTTATATCTTGGAAGTGCTTTAACAGATTTCATTGAAACTTGGTATGAGTATATATATGGATAAGAGGATGATGCACGCCAAATGGCATTGTACACCATCTGTTAATAATGGAGTTATGACCCTTTGTTTCTTAAAAAAATGCTTTTTTTGTGTGTCTGGAGCCATATCTTGGAAGTGCTTTGGCAGATTTCATTGAAACTTGGTATGAGTATGTATATGGATAAGAGGATGATGCATTCCAAATGGCATTCTACACCATCATTTAATAATGGAGTTATGGCCCTTTGTATCTTGAAAAAATCCTTTTTTGAGTGTCAAAAATAACACTTTTGTGACCAGAAGCATATTGGCGGGGGATATCAATTCAACAAATTTGCTTGATAGCTATAAATTGAAGCTAGGTATTGTGGTCTCAGTAGCTCTAAAGTCAATCTAGGTATTGTGGTCTCATTAGCTATAAGGTAAAGCTAGGTATTGTGGTCTCAATAGCTATAAAGTCAAGCTAGGTATTGTTGTCTCATTAGCTATAAAGTCAAGCTAGGTATTGTGGTCTCATTAGCTATAAAGTCAAGCTAGGTATTGTGATCTCATTTAAGCTATAAAGTAAAGCTAGGTATTGTGGTCTCATTAGCTATAAAGTCAAGCTCAAGGTATTGTGATCTCAGTTAAGCTATAAAGTAAAGCTAGGTATTGTGGTCTCATTAGCTATGAAGTCAAGCAAGGTACTTTGGTCTCAGTAGCTATAAAGTCAAGCTAGGTATTGTGGTCTCACTCAGTAGGCTTCCTCATTAGAGTATACTGATGCAGAAGCATATATAATATTAGTGAACCTTGACTGTTCGAAAATGTGTTAAGAACCATCTTGGCAAATGTTGCAGCTCATTTGCAGTGCAACTCCTCTAATAGTCTTATTAAAATATCATGAGAATTAAAAAATATTGCACAAAAAAATGTAAACTATTTGAGATTTTTAGAAACAACAGAAAAGTTGTTGAATGGTCTTTTAATATTACACTTATGGGAAAATACCATTACAAAATTGTCCTTTCATCTTTTACATTGATTTATTTGTCTGAATGTAGTTCCAGAATAAATTATTCAAATATTCATGTTTTGACAATTATTTAAATGCTCTTTAAAAAGCCACTGTTAAAACAGAAACTTATAAGGGACATTTGTGAATGTTACTATAGCTTCAACACACATCCTGTTTCATTAAGCTACTATTGTTCAGATAGCTTATTACCATAATAACACTAGTTTTATGACATTTAAATGATTTTTTGATTGTGTTATTACCATAAGAAGAATAATGAGTTGAATATGAGACTAAATAATCATAATATATTTTAAATAACATTATTTATAAAAACATATTTCGTTAATAATTAGGACATTATAGTCATGTAAGTGTTTTCATATGCATGTACAATCTTCTGTTAGAAAAGCTATATTTTGTCATATAAAAAAACCTGTTAACAATGTAAAACAAATTATTATTTAGTTGATTTTTTTACACCTGTTTAACCCATTTGTGCATAGCATCTAGAAAAAAGGCCTTGGCAAACAGCGTAGACCCAGATGAGACGGCGCATTATGCGGCGTCTCATCTGGGTCTGCGCTGTTTGCTTAAAGGAATGTCTGTAAGAAATATTCTAAATATAGAAATAAATACACTAGACATCCCTAATTTTGGAAATAAATTGATCCAATTTAGAAGGATGGGAGATTCCACTAGGCATAAATGGGTTAAACAAAGACCATAGTTGGATGACCTGAGGCAGGAGGGCAATAACTGAGTTCAGGATGATTTAAGCTCTCCATAACAAAGTTTTATCAGATTTTCATGAAACTTGGTGATAATTTTTGTGGGCATTATATCATGGCCAAGTACAAAAACTAGCAAGATCACTTATAATGCACTTCTGAATTAATAAAAATTTTCAAATTAAGCTTGTTGCTTTCTAACTCAAAACCATATTAATTATTTCATCATCACATTTGGTGACAATGTTTATGGGCGTAACATATTGATGATCAGCCTGAGTAAAGCAAGTACATGGATCTTTTTTGTAGACCTTAAAATCTCTAGCCAATTCAATAACCAGCAAGAGATAATCTGAAATATATATTTTAAAAAAAGCCAAGTAAACGTATGTTCTCCCATTAATTCTACTAGTTTTAATCATGTCATCATCAAACTTGTTTACACACAGTTTGTGGGTATGTATTTTTCCATGTTTGATAACAGCTAGAACACCAAAACAACTTTTCTATTGTAATGGAAGTCTGCAAAACTAACTTGTGATCTTCATAACAAATGGCGCTATGAACTTTCATGATTTCCAAGCCAGAGGCAATTTTTATGGCATCAAAGAATTTTAGTTATTTTACATGAAAGGACGACATCATAAATAACTTATGAATTGCATTAAGGGGGCTATGCTGTAAATAATGAAGTAGTGCTAACATTTCTATTCCATTTTCATTTATTTTAGAAATTAATTGTATGATTAGCAGTAGTTAGTCATACTTACAATACATGATATAACGTCTGTCGTCAGTCGAACCTCGTGTAGTCATTCGTGCATTGTCAACATTTATATTGTAACACTCTAGAGGCCAAAGTTATTGCTTTATCAGCATGTAACTTGCTCAAAACTTGTGTCCCAATGATATCTTGGATGAGTTCTAAATTGGTTCCGGTTGTTTGAAAAAATTGCTGCCAGGGGGTATGGCAGTTTTCCTTATATAGCTATAGTAAAACCTTATTAACACTCTAGATGTCACATTCATTGTCCAATCTTTATGAAACTTAGTCAGAACATTAGTTTTAATGATACCTTGGATGAGTGCAAAAATGGTTCTGGTGTTGTGAAAACCATGCTGCAAGGGGGCGGGAAATTTTTCCTTATATGGCTATAGTTAAAACTAATGTTAACATCTAGAAGTCACTTATTTAGCCCAATCTTCATTAAACTGGGTGAGAACATGACTGTGTCCCAATGATATCTTCTGCGTGTGAGAAAATGATTCCGGTTTGTGAAAAACCTTGTCGTCACATTTTTAGTGCAATCTTAATGAAACTTAGAACAGTCTTGTTCTAATGACTTCTTGGTCAAGATCGAACAGTCTTCTGGTTTATTTTAAAACATGACCACCTAGGGGCAGGGCAATTTTAAATAAGCCTGACCTTTATTGGCCAATCTTCATGAAACTTGCTTAGAAGATTTGTCCCAATGAAATATCGGCTTAGATTGAAACTGGGTCATGTGAGCTCAAAAACTAGGTCACTGTAATAAACACAGACAAAAAACATGTTCAGTCTCTAGAAGTCACTGTTATGGTCCAATCTTTTTTAAGCTCCCCTTCAAAGAAGGGGGGATATATTGTTTTGCACATGTCAGTCGGTCCGTCCGTCCGTCGGTCGGTCCGTCAACCTGATGGTTTCCGGATGATAACTCAAGAGCGCTTAAGCCTAGGATCATGAAACTTCATAGGTACATTGATCATGACTGGCAGATGACCCCTATTGATTTTCAGGTCACTAGGTCAAAGGTCAAGGTCACAGTGACTCAAAATAGTAAAATGGTTTCCGGATGATAACTCAAGAATGCTTAGGCCTAGGATCATGAAACTTCATAGGTACATTGATCATGACTGGCAGATGACCCCTTTTGATTTTCAGGTCACAAGGTCATAGGTCAAGGTCACAGTGACTAGATACAGTAAAATGGTTTCCAGATGATAACTCAAGAATGCTTACGCCTAGGATCATGAAACTTCATAGGTACATTGATCATGACTGGCAGATGACCCCTATTGGCTTTCAGGTCACTAGGTCAAAGGTCAAGGTCACAGTGACTCGAAACAGTAAAATGGTTTCAAGATAATAACTCAAGAATGCTTACACCTAGGATCATGAAACTTCATAGGTACATTGATCATGACTGGCAGATGACCCCTATATATTTTCAGGTCACTACGTCAAAGATCAAGGTCACAGTGACTCGAAACAGTAAAATGGTTTCTGGATAAGAACTCAAGAATGTTTACACCTAGGATCATGAAACTTCATAGGTACATTGATCATGACTGGCAGATGACCCCTATTTATTTTCAGGTCACTAGGTCAAAGGTCAAGGTCACAGTGACTTGAAACAGTAAAATGGTTTCCTGATGATAACTCAAGAATAACTAGGCCTAGGATCATGAAACTTCATAGGTACATTGATCATGACTGGCAGATGACCCATATTGATTTTCAGGTCACTAGGCCAAAGGTCAAGGTCACAGTGACAAACAGCGTATTCATACAATGGCTGCCACTACAACTGACAGCCCATATGGGGGGGGGGGGGGCATGCATGTTTTACAAACAGCCCATGTTTTTTTAACAGCTCACACTTTTTTAAAATAGTCCAGTTCCTTTGGCCATCTTGTATTTCTCAGAAGCCGGGATTAATTTAAATCATAATTAAAACAAAAAAGGTCAATATCATTATGTAATTTCTAAGCAATCACATAAGGTCAACCTCTTTAGTAATTTTATAAAAAGCCTAACGCTATTAAATCTTCTTTATATTGTTTATCGACAAATAATAAATCTATGTTTATCAGACGTGTTACATAATCTGAATGCTGCAAGCCAGATGCTATACTTGCTCTATGAACTTGGAAAGATGAATAATGGAATAAAAATAAGCAATATTAAATGTATTACATTAATAAATGAAGAATAAAAATTAATGACAAATTTTATTATGAAAGAATGTTATACCTGGAGGAATTTTAACATAAATAATAACCAAATAATCAAATTTGATATGTTTAACAAAGTAAGGATGGTTTTATAAAAGCAATCATATTGAGTTTGTAGACCAATAGCACCTGAGACCAAATTAAAGTTGTATTATTATTTGTTCTATTTTGAGGTTTTGTTTTAGTACTACTTGAAATGTATTTGACTGCTACCTATTCACTAGTGTCAGCAATTGTATCATCATCCATTTGCCAAACCATCAAGATTTCTATGTGAATTGCAGTTCATGATTCCATGATCATATTGATGAAGAATTGTTCATGAAAAGCAATGTAATAAATTCTATTACATGTGGTTCATG
The DNA here is from genome assembly GCF_020536995.1 of Dreissena polymorpha. Classification (NCBI taxonomy): domain Eukaryota; kingdom Metazoa; phylum Mollusca; class Bivalvia; order Myida; family Dreissenidae; genus Dreissena; species Dreissena polymorpha. Next base: position 43,033,455 of record NC_068367.1, read on the forward strand.
AACTTTTATACATGAACTTTACTAATCATGTGTTCATGAACACTCAATAAATGAATTGAGAACATTTAAGAATTCCTGAAATGTTCTTATTGTGTCCTTGAGAAATGCAATTCTTGATTACATGAGTTTTTCAAGTGAATAAAGAACTGTTCATGAAGAGCACCACATGTTGTTCTTGAATTTGTATCATGAATTTTTGCACAGGAGCAGTTCTTCACATGTTAAATATGGACACTATGAATTGATGGGGAACATTTTGGAATATATTAACTGTCCTTTATTTGTCCTGAATCATAAATTTCATTTGTTCATTAACATTTTAATCCACTCACTATTAATGAAAATTTCTAGATTGTTCTTTAATTATGTTCCATGAACATGTACACACAAAATGATTTTCAAATGAATGGAATCAAGAATGATTGTAAACTTCTTTTACTGTTCTTAATCAAGCTGCCACTTGTAAAATGTGGTTCATGATTTTATGACCATTTCAAACTGATGAGAGACTGGTTGGTAACAGCTCTTGAATTCATCTTGGATTAGTTTCTTTTAGTAGAATTATATTGCTCTAAACTTATAAAAAAAGAGATATAGAGTTGATTACTAAAAGCTGTACCAGGTGTAACATACACGTTTGCTTATTATAATGAGTTCAAAATCATATCCATGAACATTAATATCTCTGAGGAAGTAGTTTAAGTGTTCAAGTACACTGTTGCTGATCAGCATGTATGTTAGGCTAGTATTCCATCTGTCCGTATCCGCATCCGCAAAAAAATAATACAAGTTGAAATGTACTGTGCTCATTCCATTCATCCGCATCCGCATATCTGCACGCGCAATAGGCACGCGGACGGCATTTAGCATGATAAGGGGAAATTTCTTTGAAATGAACTCTTCAATTAGAGAGAGAAGGTATCCAAATTGTTGTTTGTTTAGTCTAAAGTAACCTTTAAACTCCTCATCAGCAAGCTCAAGTTCTTTAACTAAATGTTTGTAAGTTCCAAATGTTTGGCGATTTCCTTACTTTTGCAAGTGCACACCATCTGTGCTTTTGTTTACGTTTACACTTCTTGGCACGAACAACAGCAGCACCAATTAACAAAAAAATGGGAAAACCCTTCTTTTGCATACATGTTTTCAGTTCAGAAGTTTTCCCAAAAAAGAAAGATACGTTCGACGCATGCGGAGCAATGGAATATAGCGTCCGTATAATGATTTTGCGGGCACAGATGCGGATACAAATGCGGAAAGATTGAATACTAGCCTTAGAATAGTAAAGCGAGTGTGCTTGTTGAGATTACAGAAAGCTTGATATAGAAGTCACAATGGTCGCATGTATGTGTGTGAATGTGCGTTTTAAAGACCTAGAAAACATTTTAATAACTTAACTTATTATGTTTTCACTGGTGCATTATTGATTTATTTTTTCCTCCTCTTACACTAACCTTTTAGAAGATGTGAAAACGCACACTGTTTTTCATGAAGTAATATTGCCATGAAGTTAATGATTGCTAAATTAGAAAAATTGACATAAATTAATGAATTATGTAAGACCAAATAGCTTATTGTTTATAAGTGTTTTACACTTGACTGGTTCACAAATTGCTCATGAACACAGCGTTCAAGAACATAAAGTTGTTCTTTAGTTGATAATGTTCTTATTCCCAGAGAGTTCATAATTGATAAATTATTAAAAATACATTTAACAAAAAGTTCATAAATTATTTAACAACAATTCATTCATTATAATGAAAACAAGTTAAACAATTATTTTCACACTGCGTATTGGGTTCTCTCTTTATTTGATTTCCTCTTTGGCTTGTACATCTCTTCCGAGCTTAATTTTTCATCCCCTCTTGACAGTAGCGTAAGTAGCTTGCAAGCAGACTGGCTGCAGTGAATAGATTGGTTTACATGATGGCTTTTATAGCGGCAGTGAATAACTTCCCTCTCAGGTAGGGAGCCAACAGTATTGGAAATAGCTTTACTAATGAAACATGTGTTCTAGCGTTCAAAGCCTGTGTGCTTAGAATACCTTAGGATGATGGAAACAAGGGATGTACATTATTTCTCCTTTCTTATGGGTGTTTTCAGTGTGTGATGGTGAAAATAAATTAACTATCACAGGAAAATAAATTTACAGTACATTTCTGTTTGTGTTTATTTTTTCTGAGGATGTTGGATGTTTAGGTCCTTTAATTTTTTCAAGATGTGATTTACGGATCGAATTTAACTCTAAACGTGTCAGTTATTAAGATTTTTTAGTGTGAGAATGTTTTAGAAAACATTGTATACATTAACTAATAACTGAAAAGAATCTGGATTTATTATTGAGAATGGTAACCACAATTTGTACTACAGGTAATTATTAATTAACTTGCTGATGTTCTGATTGGCAACCTACTAAATGTGTATGTGCATACTACTCATGTGACATGAAATAAACTACCACTTAATTAGAACAATTAATTCTTATAAATTTGTTTATAATTATAATAGGTGTTGTATTATATTTATTGCGATAAACATAATAGTTTTCTCAAAAAACGATTATAAATTCAAAAGAATAATTATTAGGCAGCTTTTTTAAAGCTACAATATCCCTGTATCTGTTGATAAAATTATAAAAATATAAACAGGACAAGAAAATATTATTGAAAGCAGAATGATTGTACATGACTTTTTTTGTATCATACATGTTAAAACAAAAATTAATTTTAAAGGGACACATTATTATTATAACACAATGATTTTAACATATATGATGTGATACAATTTCCTTTGCTATCATTCAGAATAATGGCATATAATAATAATGTGTCCCTTTAAAACTATTTTAATGTTAGGAGCAATAAAGCTTATGATTTGTTGATCATGAAGGTTAAATATCATTCTTAATTGAAGTCTTAATCACTTTCAGCAACCAACAGTGTTCACTAATAGGAATTTAATCTCACAAATTGATAATAATTGGCCATATCTTTCATATCCTTGTGTTGGCATGTAGTTATAAATCTCGGGGATATCAGAGAGTTCATGCTTTAGTAGAAGTTTTATTTTATTATGACTCTATTGAGCAAAAGTAGTGCTAGGATTAACCAGAATTCCAATAATATCAAAATTCCGCGCAGTCAATTTAGATTTTGATATTTTGATGTTAAGATTTTATAATGATTTCTCTCCCATTCTGTTGATACTTTGCAGAATATGTATAGAGATTTATTATTTTGAATGGGCCCTCTGCTTTTTGAAGCATTTTTTAAATGAGTTTGTAATGAGAAACGAACACTGACGAGAAAACACAGCTACAATGTCTTGTTTTAAATTAAACATACTAGAACCTACAAAATCAATAAATTAATTTGCCTTACAGTAAATTGTAATTTTTAAACTCACAGTATAACATTTACATGTGTAATATTCTCATTATAAAAAATATCACTTTGTTATATTAATGATAATTGCATGATATAAGTATCAAACTGTTTAATTCTTTTGTTATATAAATAATAAAACAAGATAAAATCACAGTAATGGAAAGGTACTGGTGGAAGAATTCTCCATATGTATTTGAGATTTATATTGTATTATAAAGCAAATAATAAACATTTTAATCTAGTGTTTATTTATTGTTTAAAAAGCTCTACAACTGCCATGCATTATGCAATACTTAACAAGTGAGCTGTGCTCTGTAAAAAAGGGGTTTAGTGAATGTGCTTAAAGTGTCATCCCAGATTAGCCTGCAGTGCAGTTTGCACAGGCTAATCAGGGACGGCACTATCTGCTTTTATGATATTTTTATTTTATTTTTCGCTTGAAGAAAGACCTTCTTAGCAAATATTTAGTTTTTGAGGAAAGTGTCAGGATAATACGGGTAAACAAAAATATATCCATGATTTTAAAATTGCTTATTTGGATGGTTGTAGAGAATGAAGGACAGTTGAAAAATTCAGTACTGCACCAGTTAATGAGGAATATGTTGATTTGAAAGTAATTTCCTAAAATTATTACTTTTAAATGTAACATTTAGTCACACAATTCTAATGATATGGACTTAAATATCTAAACATGTATTATGAAAAATATGTTTTTACCATGGCTTACTGAGTTTTACTATTCCACACTGCTACCCCAGGGAAACAGGTTCATGAACTTCATGAATTTATTCATGAAATTATTCATGAATCAATTCACTAACAAGATATTCATGAAAAGCAAAATTTGTGTTTCACAAACTTTTAAAATTCATGAACTTATTCATGAGCAGATTCATGAACTCTGAAACAAAATGTTCATTAACTTTGTGAACATATTCATGGATCAATTCATGAACAAGATATTTGTGAAAAGCAAAATGTATGTTTCATGAACTTTTATATTTCATGAACTTATTAATGAACTAATTCATGAACTCTGAAACAAAAAGGTTCATGAACTTTATGAATTTGATCATGAAATGGTTTCACAAAGATAAACCTAGAACTGTTGAAAGACAAGTTGAGAAATATTTTAACAGAACAAACAATAGAAATATGATAATAACAGAAAACTATTATTTTATTCCCATTTTAATATTTTCATAAACATTGTATGATTTGAGGTTCTTCATTTAAAAGACGAAGAATAACACAACAAAGTAATGTACTAAAGCTTTGTCCATTCTTGAACTGGTTCATGAAGTTCATGACATAAGTTCATGAAGTTCATGAATAAATTTGTGAAGTTCACAAACCTGTTTCAAGTTCATGAACTTGGAATTCATGAATGCTTTTGTTACCCATGAATATTTTTGTCCATTCATGAACTGGTTCATGAAGTTCATAAATAAATTAATGAAGTTCATTAACCTGTTTCCCCAGGGTAGTCACCTTTGTTTAACTTAACCCCTGATACCAAAGTGCAAGACAGAAAGAGTGCTTTTTTCTGTGACAAACAGATTCAATGGTCATTTAACATTATGATAAAATGTTTATTTTAAACAGTGAAATGTGGTTCACATCTGAGTAAACAGCTACTTACCTCTACATTGTAGTTTTGTATTCATAATTAGACACCTGACTTAAATAGTTTCCTTTCTAAATTTGAACTTACAGGCTGGAAATATTGATTCATTCTTTTTAAGTTCAATCAAAACAAACACAGACACTGTATTTCTAGCTTATCTGAGTTCTTCACAATTTCTCAGAATTTGATTTGCAATAAACATATCAAATTGAGATGGAGAATGCTTCTGAGTCGTTATTATTGCTGAGTAAATCATTATGTTATCTCCCAATCAATCAATGATGATGACTGTGTTGAAATTGACACACTTGGCAATAAAATCTTTATATTTATTTTTAATGTTGATTTTTTATTAGCAAGATGTTATCTTTTTTGTTATATGAAATGTAATATGTAATTAATAAAACCTTAATTTTATGTACATTTTAGCAATTTTGTTTTGTGAAAATTGCAGTTAGCTAATTTAACTGAGAGAAAATTCAAAGAATGTTAGTGCTCATCATAGAAATGTTTTTTCTGTTACTGGTTGAATTAATTAAAATGAAAAGCTTTGGACGCAGTAATTGTTAAATCTCATTAACACTCAAAGTTAACAAATTTGTATAGGTTATTTTTATTTTACAAATTATTTTACTAAATATTTGTTGACTTTGAGTATTTATGTGGCTTTAAAGGGGAGGTTTTGAAGTTGGTTTGAAAATGTTGAACATTGATACAAGTAAACATCACAACAAAATAGCTCCAGTATAAAGCAATTATGTAAGAAAGAAAATGTCCCTGTAATGTCAAACTCACTCTTTGCATAGTAACAAGTACATGTAATCATTTTTGAGTTTTATTGCGCTAACATCAATTATATCGTCCAATGAGTGCATTAAATATCGTTTTAACATCTGTTTTTGAGGAATATAATACATCTGAGCCGTGCTCTGTGAAAATGGTGTTTAATGCATCTGCATAAAGTGTTGTCCTAGATTAGCCTGTGCAGTCTGCACAGGCTAATCAGGAATAACACTCCGCCAAAACTAGATTTGTGCGAAGAAGAGATTTCTTGAAACAAAAAATATATTAAGTGGAAAGTGTCGTCCCTGATTAGCCTGTGCGGACTGCACTGGCTCATCTGGGAAGACACTCTTAGCACATGCATTAAACCCCCTTTTCACAGAGCACAGCCCATCTGTTTTGAGGAAAATAATTGCAAGTGGAGGCTGGAATTTAAGTGATATGGGTAAATAAATCCCCAAATGAATTATGTAGAATTTGATGCTATGTCACTTGGAACACTGAAGGACAAAATCTGAATGACATGATTGTCAAATGACACCTTTAATGTGCAAGTTGATACATTAATGACATCGGTCTCATGCCAGGCATTATTTACAATTATTTACAAGTTTGTTTTGCCTTTAAAGCATTGAGTCAGCAGACATGTTTGGACGATGAATCTGAAGCTATTTTTTCTTTCTTAGCGGTAAAATGTGTTGTTTCTGACTGGCAGCTTACCAACTACCCTTTATTTTTAACCAATTAACCCAAAGCATTTTTTAAAATTATATTCTTTATTTTTTTGTGCTACATTGAATCTTCCTCTTTAATTATTTTCCCTAAAATTACATGCATTACATAAAGAAACAATTTTTAGATATCAGTGGAAACATTGACAACTTTGTTTTTGCTGTATACATAAATATGAAGGTTTCCACTTTGGCACTGAACCCTCCATTTGGTTACGAAAAGACTTGAAAGATGTCACAGTTGTGTGGGTTTTCAAGGACTTATGCCAGAAATTTTTGCTACTTTTAGAAACCACACTATAGATTATTTTTGTAAATTTGAAATTAATTATTGATATAATAATTGAACAACTTAGCTAACTGTGATGTTAGACAAGGACCTTAAATAAAAAAAATAATGAAAAAATTACACAAAAGGTTTAAAGCAAATGTACTGCCAGTATAGTGATACATTTCTGCATCAGGATTAAGTTGCCAATCAGAGTAATTAATTAAAAAAATAAATAATAATTGGAATTCACAATATTTTATTAGAACCATATCAAAACCATTCTTAATTCAACAAATTAATAAAAATATTTTAGCATTATTATAATGCGACATTTAATTTACTCTTTATTTTGCTAATAAAGCAAAATACATCTCCTCACAAATAGCAGTTTTGCTTACTTTCAGATTGTTTATTCCAAGGGTGTGCAATTAAAATCACATGGACTTACATTAATGAGATGGAAAAAAGTAAAAAGCCAATCATATTTAATGCCTGTAAGGAGGTATTATTAACCTCAAAATGATCATTGCTCATGCATGAATAAATAAGATCTGTATGGATCAGAATTAATTTGCATCTGCTAGAAAGGTTGAGAATGTCTGAAAATAATTAATTTTAAGGGTTCTGCCTGAACTGTGTAATTTGCTTCTCACAAAATGTTTGATAAGCATGTAATACAACAGACAGAGAGTGAGTAGTAAGCTCCAAACAAGAACAGCACCTTTTGAATCCTCTATGTGTAATTCATAATTTATTGGTTGCCAGTATAATTCAAATATTTACGTGTTTACATTAAAAAAAGCACTCTTTTAATGGCATTGTATGTTTCATCTAATGCTTAACAATTCTTTGAAGTTTAGACTCTCCGAATATGGTAATGGCATTTCCGGAACTCCAAATTTGGTAAGGGGTATATTTAGAACTTGTTGCTGGGGCTAATACTAGAATTTGATTGGTCAAAATTATGTCATTTTCATGGTTTTATTTAGAATTATTTTATGTCCGATTGAAACAACGCCCGAAGCCCACAGAACACTTTAAGACTCTGAAACAAGTGGGTTGTCCCATGGTTTCTCATTAACGAAATATAAAATTTGGGGGATTGAGAAGGCATTGTACAGTTAAGTTAATATTAGGTGTAAATTAATTGATACATTAAGGTTCCAGCGAATATTTAAGTCTGATTAATTAACTCTGTAATAAGGGTAGAGGAAAACCACACAGTCATTTGTGAATGGAATATAGTTTTCATTTCAATTACAAATTTTTTTATGTGTTATTGTATCAGTTGAGAGCAATTTTGTGTAATTTTCATAATATTATATTTTAGTATTACGCATATGTTTTTAACCAGGTTTTCCGAAGGAAAAAAGTGGTTATTAGATTGGCGAATGCGGGCGGGCTGGCTGGCTGGCTGGCTGGCTGGCTGGCTGGCGGGCTGGCTGGCGGGCTGGCGGGTGGGTGGGCGGAACAAGCTTGTCCGGGCCATAACTATGTTGTTCATTGTCAGATTTTAAAATCATTTGGCACATTTGTTCACCATCATTGGACGGTGTGTCGCGCGAAATAATTACGTCGATATCTCCAAGGTCAAGGTCACACTTTGAGTTCAAAGGTCAAAAATGGCCATAAATGAGCTTGTCCTGGCCATAACTATGTCATTCATTGTGAGATTTTAAAATCATTTGGCACATTTGTTCACCATCATGGGACGGTGTGTCGCACGAAAGAATCACGTCAATATCTCCAATGTCAAGGTCGCCACGACTAAAAATAGATTTAAAAAAAAAAAACTTACAAAGGGGGTTTATTTTGTTTGTTCATTTCAAAAGTTCAGTTTGAGTTTTCTCCCTTTATCAGATTTTTTTTTCACAATGAAAACCTGGTTTTGTGACAATTTTGTCCCTTGTTAGATTCTGCACGAAAGATTGTCATTTGCTTATTAGTTGTTACAGAACATACAAATAACTGTTCTATGTAATTAAAGGGGCCTTTTCGTAGACTTTGGCATGTATTGGAGTTTGTCATTGAATGCTTTATATTGATAAATGTAAACATTTGATCTAAAAAGCTCCAGTAAAAAAACAAGAATAAAATTAAACCAAGAAAAAAAAAGTAACCCTCAACTTGGCTTGAACCACTTACCACTTGAGTAAAAGTATACTGCTAATAAACCACTTGGCTATCCGTGCTCATACAATGAATTATGTATTTATGCCCCCCTTCGAAGAAGAATATTGTTTTGCACATGTCGGTCGGTCCGTCCACCGGATGGTTTCCGGATGATAACTCAAGAACGCTTAGGCCTAGGATCATGAAACTTCATAGGTACATTGATCATGACTGGCAGATGACCCCTATTGATTTTCAGGTCACTAGGTCAAAGGCCAAGGTCACAGTGACTCGAAATAGTAAAATGGTTTCCGGATGATAACTCAAGAATGCTTAGGCCTAGGATCATGAAACTTCATAAGAACATTGATCATGACTGGCAGATGACCCCTATTGATTTTTAGGTCACTAGGTCAAAGGTCAAGGTCACAGTGACTCGAAACAGTAAAATTGTTTCATGATGATAACTCAATAATGCTTACGCTTAGGATCATGAAACTTCATAGGTACATTGATCATGACTGGCAGATGACCCCAATTGATTTTCAGGTCACTAGGTCAAAGGTCAAGGTCACAGTGACTCGAAACAGTAAAATGGTTTTCGGATGATAACTCAAGAATGCTAATACGCCTAGGATCATGAAACTTCACAGGAACATTGATCATGACTGGCAGATGATCCCTTTTGATTTTCTGCTCACTAGGTCAAAGGTCAAGGTCACAGTGACTCGAAACAGTAAAATGGTTTCCAGATGATAACTCAAGAATGCTGAGGCCTAGAATCATGAAACTTCATTGGTACATTGATAATGACTGGCAGATGACCCCATTTGATTTTCAGGTCACAAGGTCAAAGGTCAAGGTCACAGTGACTCGAAATAGTAAAATGGTTTCCGGATGATAACTCAAGAATGCTTATGCCTAGGATCATGAAACTTCATAGGTACATTGATCATGACTGGTAGATGACTCCTATTAATTTTCAGGTCACTAGGTTAATTGTCAAGGTCACAGTGACAAAAAACATATTCACACAAAGGCTGCCACTACAACTGACAGCCCATATGGGGGACATGCATGTTTTACAAAGAGCCCTTGTTTATACTTCATATAAGCAATCCTCATAGTATCACAAAATGTAGCGATAACAATAGAACTCTCCAAATTATTCAATCGTTTCGTGTTGCAACGCTTTATAATTTTCAGGTTTTTAAATCGTCAAAAGATGCATGTAATAAATATTTTAGATCATGGTAAATGTTCAGTAATACTGTTTCATCACAAATATCATAACTACAATGAACATGTGCAAATCTGAAACAATTATTTTTTTTAATTTACCAAAATGTGAAAAGGCCCCTTTAATGGTAAAACTATGTTAAAGCGGATATATACGATTTTGTCAAATATTTATGCATTTAAATAAAATGTGTAAAAAAATATTATATATATATTTCAATATAAATTAAAATAAAAGTTAAGAAGAACATGTGTCGAAAAATGCGAAATAAGCCAGATATTTAATTCTGAAATTGAAAACGGCTGTACAGCCGAATTCGGCATGATGTATACCATACATGTATGATGTGAATCTAAACTTAGTTTAACGGTTTATTTGAATTCCCGCAACTATATCTATTCATACTACACACGAACACTAACTCCGATCCTAAAACAAAGACGAATGCTTCAGTTATTGAAGGAAAATATGTACGTCACAATCGGCTCGGGGCGCTAATTTGTCTTTGCTGCATTTTATGAAATTCGGCTTTAATGTATAATTTTTCTTTCCCATGTTATGTTATTGTAACATATTTTATCAATATATTACGATTAAACACATATAAAAAATTGTATATACCCGCTTTAAGCTCTTTTTTATTAAGTTCAGTTATAAGCTCACAAAATGCTCATTGTTCGCTATTGTGGTCAGTTTTAATCCAATGTGTCCAGCGTGTGTGTCATCAACTTCTTGCTTATAGCCACTCTCTGGGCCACAGTTTTAATCATCTCATCATGGAGTGCTTGATACAACTAATGGTCAAATGTTTATCTTGCCAGTAACAAGGCAAAGTTTGAGTCTGGTTCAGGTCAGTTAGAAAACTAGGTCACTTTAAAGCCAAATTTTATTTTAACCCAATTGCATGCTGAGAAATTTGTTGTCTGCTAAAATATTGTCTGCTGAAGTTCTAAAATTAGCATTTTCTTCGAAATTTTTTTCAAGAATACTATCAAAATAGCAAACAGTTTGGATCCTGATGAGAAGCCACGTTCTGTGGCGTCTCATCTGGATCCAAACTGTTTGCAAAGGCCTTTAAAATTCGGTTCCAGCGCTGAAAGGGTTAAAAAAACATTGTTTTCTCTACAGCCCACATTTATGACTCGGTCATGATGAAACTTATTTAGAATGACTCTATCTTTAAAATATCTAGTCCAGTATCGAAGCTGGGTCATGTTTTTTCCAAAAACTAAGCTGCAAGATCAAATAAATCTGAGAAAAACCTTCTTACCATTCTAGAAGCAATATTTATGCCTCAACCATACTGAAAGAATGACTGTGAGAATGTTTAGTCAATTTATGCAAATTAAGTTAATTTCAAGTGCTTCTGAACATAAGGTCATCAAGTCAAATTTTAGAAAAGAAAACATATTATGACTCAAGAAGCTACATTTATGACTCAATCTTACTAAAACTTGGTCAGAATGTTCGTCTTGACAGTATCAAGAAGGCCATTTTTGAATCTAGAATAATTGGAGTCACAAACTATGTCACCAAGACATTTGTGACCCATTAATGCAAGTGAGTAATTTAGGGCCATAATGCCTTCTTGTTTATCTGTGAAAATATCAATAAACACCACTTGAATTAATATATAGTTTTATTAATTGGTTAACTTTTAATGTTTGAATTTACATTATTTAATTTGCCGATGTGCAAATTCATCTTTAAGGCTTCAAGTGTGAGAATTTTCCCAAACCATCACCCCTGCGAAATGTTGTTCTGCAGTTCACGAATAATTCGTGAACAGTTCATGAACTGTTCATGAACTGAGTTCATGAACTGTTCACAAATAGTTCGTGAACAGAAAATGAGCCACGTCTGTGAAAAGTTCTTGACATTTTAGTTCATGAACTGTTCATGAACACTAATGGCATGAAGTGTTCATGAAATATTCTTGAAACCTAATGGCATGAAGTGTTCATGAACTATTCTTGAACCCTTAATGCATGAAGTGTTCATGAACTATTCTTGAACCCATGTGGCATGAAGTGTTCAGGAACTATTCTTGAACCATTATGGCATGAAATGTTCATGAACTATTCATGAACATCAATGGCATGAAGTGTTCTTGAACAGTTCATGAACAACACAATTCTTGAAAAATTCTTCAGGGTTTTGCTGTTCACGAACAGTTCATGAACATTTTCCTTCTATTTTTCAATGGCTCATTTTCTGTTCACGAACTGTAAGTGAATAGTTCATGAACCATAGTTCTTCAAGAGTTCATGAACTGAGGTGGCATGAAGTGTTCATGAACTATTCATGAACAAGAATTTGTCAATTTATGCAAAGGTTATCATAAGTGTTACTAAAGCTCAACAAACAGGTCAGGGTAAGAAGAAACAAGTCTTGTATTAGCACTTAACATATTGATAGCAACATATAACAATAACTTAAATATAACACTAATAACTGAGATACAAGTGGTTTGATAATACTCTTTAAATTTCATAATACAACTTTGCACTATATGTTCATGAATAATTCATGTATTGAAAAGATTATGAATAGTCTCATTTTCAGTTCAAGAATCATTTACTAATCAATGGTTTCCCTGAAATGGTTACACTTACAGTGCAAAAGAACTTGAAATGGAACCAATGGCTCAGATCAGTTCAGCCGGTAATTTATTAAAGACTTACATTTTCAAATATAACATAAACCATGTGCCTTCCGTTTCAACTTCCTGTGCACACAATATTCTTTCTTTGTAAAAACAGCAATGCAATGTACATTGAGTTCTTGATATCATCTTAAACTGTTCTTGAAATAAGATGTCCTTAAAACGTTCTTAAACTTGTCTTTTAAGTCTTCCAAGAACAATGACAGATCCTTTTAAGAACATATTGGATTCTTAAAAAGTCCATCATACGTTCAAAAACATTGTGTAGACCTGTTTAAGAACATCAGAAGGAAACATGTTGTTCAAAAAAGTTCTTAAAGTGTTCAAGAATAGTTTAAGAATAATTCAAGAACAGAAAAGGTCCTTAAAAGTTATTGAAGTGTTCCTGAAGGCAGTTCTTGAACAGTTCTTGTACAAATGTTCTTAAAATTCTCTAGAACAGGTCAAGAACTCTAACTTACAGTGGTGAAAGTACTATGCATATTCATACTAACTTCACAGGTTTCACAAATCTACAAGATTTGTATGCTAGACATTTCAATATTACTTTCAAAAATATGTATGAAACATCTAGCACAAAGGAATTCATGAATTATTCATGATGGATCCTTAAAGTCTGTCTCAGAAAAGTCATTAGAAATACTTGTGCATGAAATGTTCATCACTAAGTATTTATGGTTAGATGAAGAACTGTTGATGAACTTTGAAATGTTCAACAATAATTCATAAACAGTTCATGAACATGTCTTAAGAACAGTTCATGTCCAAAAGTTCATGAACCAAGCTCAGGAACTTTTTCAGAACCGTTCATGAACAGTTCTTGATTGGCTTGAAGTGTTCATGAAATCATGAACAACATTTCGCCGGGGTAGTTACTGTTAAAATATTTTTTAAACTTCAAGCAATTGTTTTACCTATAGTTTGTGCACACAATATTTATGTGAAAATTATAAGTACACATTATCTCACATCTTTTGATTTATTGACAATTAAATGTAGAAGTAAACATATCAATTTAGCTGTTAAAATAGTTGATGCATCATTTACCCCAATAATTGACATACAAGTTTGATAAAGAATGACTTGATACAAGTATTTAGATACTTCACTTTCAAGTTATATAACAGGTAGATAATTGAGTCTAATACCAAAAGTAAAAGTTGTAAAAATTTTGGCATGCAATCAATACAAATGAAAATGTCTGAACCCTAAACCAAAAAAAAAAAATTATAGAACAGATATTGCAATAAAATTATTGTTACAATTTAATAAGGATTTTCGTATAACTTAAATTATTTCGCCCTATAAGACCTGATGATGGGTGAACTTAAAGTAACACACATGTATTTAAGAAAACAAGTAAACTTTCATGTTTAATGTACATGTAGTAAATAACCTGAAGGTTCAAACTTCAAAAGATTGGGAGGGCGTATGTAATTTTTAATACTCAGACTTTGCCAAAATTTACTATGTCTTTCTAATTATCCATAGCAGCCAGTGAGTCTGCAAGATGAGATAATGATTTTATGTTGGGATATACTTGTTTTAAGTGCTTAATCAAGGCAGCTGAACAACATAATTGTTTGCAGTTTTCTGTTTAAAAATCTGGGACTGGGTTGTGTTTAAATTTGGTTGTCTTATTGTACAAATCTTAGGTTTCTAAGTTTACCAAGTTTATTATTATTAATACATTTGATATGAGGTGCAAATATGGTGTTGAAGTGCAACATCAAACATTTTCAAACAATATTTCTGTGTGGGAATTCTCAAAAACATGCAGCAAAAGTAGTTAAGGGTTTATTTAAACAATAGTTATTGCATCTGTTAATAGTTCTGTACCATTCTGAAACATCTGTTTTCATTTCAAATATTTTAAAACAAATGTGTGCCTTCAGTGGTTAAGACAATATATGAAATCTGTTTTGATTAAAGAATAGATAAACCTCCAATAAATGCATCATAACTTTGGCTATTCGTTTTAAGACTTAAGGAGTTTTCTTCATATTTTGGTAGTTCAAATATAATGGTCTTCAATAAATTATTTATTCAGTGAGCTGTTTGAAGAGACTTGTTCACAGTTTAGAAAAATAATAAGTTTAAAAAATGTATCATCGTTTTAAAATAGAATGTATGCATTATATTCAATTTTAAATAAGCACAATTTTAATCCTAATGAAGGAAAATGTTAAGAAAACATGAAAATCATTAATTGAAATAGTAAAAATAATAAAGTGTTTGTAACAAGGCTTGTGATAGTGTTATCTTGTGCTTGAAGAGGTACAGACTTTTTTAAATAATATAGTTGTGTTATAAGTAAATTATATATAATGTATTTAATTTTTAAATACCAACATATGTGAACTATATAATATAAGTCCCTTTCCATAAACATTTGCCTGCAGTGGCCACAAAAAGAAATTAACATATTGTCAACTCTAGTTTTCGGCTGTATATAATTATATTGTTGCTGTGGTTCATGTGGTGATAATAATGAGAAGAAGACATTATGTTGAAAATGGTTAGTGTTAGTGTTGATGCTGCATGTGACTTAACTGGTAGCGACGATTGTAGGATAAACGGCACCCGGACAATCGGCACCCAGTGTTTTTTTTCATACGCGGACAGTCGGCACCCTGTAAATTTGTCTACCCGGACAATCGGCACCCAATTTAATTGTAAACCCGGACAAACGGCACCCTATTTTAAGTCCCCGGTCATAGCTTTATATATGGACAGTCACAGAATCGTAAGAAATTGTGTTTTCATTGAGGATATCACTGTAAAATCCGGTTGAAATCGGTTGAAAACCAACAATATAGAGATTTTAATTTTGGGGTCGACTACGGTCAAGTACTAAATCGTCAATATAAATAATGCCTGATGGACATTGTGATCAAAAGTACCATCTCCGTGTATTGTGGTGTTTTCAAATTATATTTTGTATACATGTACATATATTTTGTTTGGGTAATGGTGAGGTTGATCGGCCGCGCTTGAAGTAATACATCGGATGCACCGGTTTTAATTTTAAATTGATTCACGCTTGTAATTGATTAAAACAAGCGACGACGGTTAAACTTTCGTTAACAAAATTTGCAAATTCGGAATAAATATCGGTGAAACGAAAGGTATTTGTAAATTGTGACGACAAATAGCCGTAATAACGGGGATAATTAGTTGATAGCGAATAAATAATTATTTCATCTAGCAATGTTCAACGCATTCTAATTGCAGAAAACAAACAGCGTGAAAAACAAAACCAGCCGACAATATTCGCGGCGATTTTCAATAATGACGATTAAATAATAATTTGCGAAAAAATAATGAAGAAATAACAGTTACCGATAATTGGTAAAGCACGGGGAGATTAAAGAAATTTTCCTAAATTTATCACTTCTGCCGGACACTGGTTTAGAAAAACGCTCTAGGCCACGATGTCACACAAGTTAACCCTTTCCCTGATAGACCTCTTATCTGATCTGCCACTCCAGGCCAATACCAGTCCTGCTGTTCTGATAACAGTGACTCCATATACATCTGATAAGCCTGACTACACCATCTCAATAGGGTTATTGGGAAAATAATGGAAACATTCCCAACTGTTACACCTGTCTTGTTTAGGCTTAATTTTCACTTAGTTTCTTGCATTTCACATCATTTGTGTCAATGTAAATATTGTAAAGAAATAAATTCTCATTCCATCCATATAAATTTTAAGTCTGTATTCTAATAAATAATACGAGGATATAAGTTATAACAAGTAATACAAGCGTATGCGAATGCAACAAGAAATGCAGTGAGAACCCCCACCTTAAAATATTGAATTGTAACATTAGGCGATTAATCTTTTGATTTGTCTGCATTTTGTTTTTATTTCAGACTCCATGCAGTTTTCAGATCATAATCTCTGTGCTTTATTACCCGAACTCGTTAGTTTCTGGACACGTGTGCTACTGAAAAAAGCCACCGGGATTGCATTTTATGGCCTAAACAAGTCCAAAGTGTCTAGTATCCCGTGTGTTTTATCCCTAAATGTTAGATAAGCAAATGCATTATTGATTATTATGTTGGTCAGTACAAAATACCTACTGAAAACCGCCGACTGCATCTTTGTTTTATTGCTCAATCAAGCAGCGATAATCCAATATCCTGTGTACTACAAAAACACCAACTTTAGATTAGCACGTGTCGTCTGTCAAAACCATGATTTTATATGTCAGTAAATATATCGAAGTAATTCTCGTAAATGATCTCGGAAACGGGACTTGCTTTACACATTTATCATTACGATATTAATTTTCATAAGATTATGATTTCATTATGAGAACCAAACAAACATACACAGACAACATAAAATATAAATAATTATGACAAATTAAATGGAAAAAAACGTTGGTCTATTTTCGAAAAATCACTTTTACTTTCTCCCAATTTCCAGAAAATGACTTGTACATATTGCATTAAGTCTAAATATAGACGACGCTGTTAATTGGTCGTTGTAAAAGAATATTCATGAACTGTACACGGCACTTTGCGTGCAATCAGATACAGTACAATAATTGTTGCAATATTGAAGGAACTAAAATATGAAAATGATACAGCGTTTATTACTTTTATTTTATTCAGGAAAATGTCAAAATCATTTGCGAGATGCCCCAATACTTAAATGGAAATTCACTACGAAGCTTTTACGTTGTTGTTTGCGCTACGCAGTTTTTGTTATAAATAAATACACCTACGCCTATTTTCGCGCTCTTTTTGTCCAAACAAAGACCTGACACGAAAATATCATGGGCATATACATGTATTTATTTCTGGCTACAATTTGTAACAGAACATTAACTGTACACGATGCGCGCACACCACATTATGTTATTTACGCTAATTTGAATACCATTGTCCAGATTGGACACCTATTTCATCAAATCTTTAAATAGAAACATATGCGAAATTTATTTGACACTTTAGAAAAATGTCGGATATTTGTGTTTATGATTTTTCTTGAGCAATTTTGTCGTCAATATCAATCAGAATTTGCATTTGAAAATGGACATTGGGAATATACGGGATTATCGGGTAATGGATAGACACGGCCAAATTCGCATGTATGTGGTAATCGATAGAGACGGTAATAAACGCATGTATCGGGGAATCGATAGACTCGGGATTATACGCATCTATCGGGGAAAGGGTTAATTGACGCGTGTATGAAAATACACAGGGTCGAGTGTGTACACAGTAATCTCGATACCGATTTTTCCTGCTTGATGGCCTGATTTGCACGCGTTTTGCACTCTCCGGAAAATTTGTAGAGGCAAACTTTTGTTAAGGTCCTCGGATAAAATAATCGCCATTTTTTCTTGTCAATTTTAAGAAATAATAGCCAGTTAATAAAATAATCGCCATTTCGTTAATGCCTGGCATCAGCGTGAGCACTGGTTGTTTATTTTTGGTGTTTTCACTTCAAATACACTTATATTTGTTAATGGAGCATCAACATACTAACACAATATCGCGGAATTGAAAAATAATGCAGTTAATGTCAACCGTACTTTGGTTTGACAATGGATCATTTTTATTTCCTGCAACGATATCTATTCATACGACACACAAACACTAAATCCGATTTTATTAAAAAGACAGTTCCGCTCGGTAAAATAATTAATATAGTATATATTTTTAGCTCATCTATTTGTTGAAAAAAAAAAAGAGCTATTGTCATCACCTTGGCTTCGGCGTCCGGTTAAGTTTTGCGTTTAGGTCCACTTTTCTCACAAAGTATCAATGCTATTGCATTCAAACTTGGTACACTTACTTACTATCATGAGGGGACTGGGCAGGCAAAGTTAGATAACTCTGGCGTGCATTCTGACTGAATTATGTGCCCTTTTTATACTTAGACAATTGAAAATTTTGGTTAAGTTTTGCGTTTAGGTCCACTTTTTTCAGAAAGTATCAATGCTATTTCATTCAAACTTGGTACACTTACTAACTATCATGAGGGGACTGGGCAGGCAAAGTTAGATAACTCTGGCGTGCATTTTGACAGAATTATGTGCCCTTTTTATACTTAGAAAATTGAAAATTTTGGTTAAGTTTTGTGTTTAGGTCCATTTTATTCCTTAAGTATCAAAGCTATTGCTTTCATACTTGCAACACTTATTAACTATCATAAGGAGACTGTGCAGGCAAAGTAATGTAACTCTGACTGGCATTTTGACAGAATTATGTGCCCTTTTTATACTTAGAAAATTTAAAATTTGGTAAAGTTTTGTGTTTAGGTCCACTTTATTCCTACAGTATCAAAGCTATTGCTTTCATACTTGCAACACTTATTAACTATCATAAGGGGACTGTGCAGGCAAAGTTATGTTACTCTGACTGGCATTTGGACGGAATTATGGGCCCTTTATACTTAGAAAATTATAAATTTGGTTAAGTTTTGTGTTTTGGTCCACTTTACCCTTAAAGTATCATAGATATTGCTTTCATACTTGGAACACTCGCAAACTATCATAAGGGCACAGTAAAAGGACAAGTTGCATAACTCTGGATGTCATTTTTACGGAATTATTGCCCTTTTTTGACTTAGTAACTTTGAATATATGGTTAAATTGTGTGTTGCGATCCACTTTACTTCTTAAGTATCAAGGTTATTGCTTTCAAACTTCAAATACTTTCATGCTATCATGAGGTTACTGTACCTGGCAAGTTGAATTTTACCTTGACCTTTGAATGACCTTGACTCTCAAGGTCAAATGATTAAATTTTGCTAAAATTCCATAACTTCTTTATTTATGATTAGATTTGATTGATACTTTGACAAAACTACTCTTACCTGACATACCACAATAGACTCCACCCAAACCATCCCCCAAGCCCCCCCCCTCCCCCCCCCCACCCCCCCCCCCCAATTTTTTTTTTGTTAAATGTTAAAAAACACAACTATTTATTTTTATTATTTTATGTTTGAAATACCGTCCAACCATCGCACCCAAGAATCCCTCCCGACCCCCACCCGAACCCTCCCCCCCACCCCCCCCCTAAATTTTTTTTTCTTTTTTTTTTAAGATCATCTCACAAATTACCACCACACCCTCACACTATACCCCCCCCCCCTCACCCCCCCCCCCCAATTATTTTTTTTGAAACGGTTAAAAAACACAAATATTTATTTTTATTATTTAATGTTTGAAATACCGTCCAACCATCGCACCCAAGAATCCCCCCCACCCCCCCCACCCTACACCCCCACCCCCCCCCCCCCCCCACCCCCGATTTTATTTTTTATTTTTTGCATTTTTGGAAGAAAATGTAATAAATCTCCACACCCCCACACTATACACCCCTCTTCACTCCACCCCTCCCTCCTATGTGATTGAAAATGAGAGTCCCTTTACCTTTAAAAAGAAAATAGATGAGCGGTCTGCACCCGCAAGGCGGTGCTCTTGTTATAAACAACTGGTAACAAGATGAGTTGCAGATAATTAGTCAGTTACCACATTTTAACTAACTCTTTTGACCTGTTTATTCTTTTCAGCCCAATTGTCTTTGATATTTGTAAATTGTTTAGAGGTGTTATTAAACAAATTAGCAGATAACATTAATCAATCCACACTTATATTATGTCACTATTATTTATTGTGCTGTAGCATTCTATTATGTTTATGCAATAACATTTTGGACTTGGACTTGGTTTGATAACATAATAAGTTCAACAAGTTGCTGACGGGCTTTATCGATCACATTTAATCGGATACCGTTTGTCCGGGTATACAATTAAATCAGGTGCCGATTGTCCGGGTCGACACATTTAAAGGGTGCCAACTGTCCGCGTATCAAAAAAACACTGGGTGCCGATTGTCCGGGTGCCGTTTGTCCCGATATGTTGATGTTGATGTTTGTGGTAATGATTATGAGTAACAGGATGATTAGATTCAGATGATATCAATTTTATTTTTACAATTATCAATATTATTATTATTGCTATAACTATTATGATTTTTATTATTATTAGAAAATAAAATAATTCATTGTGTTCGAAAACAAATCATACCAGCATGTCATCTTACTCAAAGCGAGAGCATTTGCCTTCAACATAAAGTATCTATAAATTACCATCATCATAATAAATTAAACCTTATCAACATGTAAACATGGGCTAGAATTACAAATATCATCATAATTTATCTATCATAAAATAAACAGTATATGAAGTTAGTAACATGTTAAGAAATGATACTTGTCTTGTTTGTCATATTTTGATGTTGTGATGTGTTGGCGTGAAATAATAATAAATGTAAAGCAAATTGAATTGAAATTAAATTTGTTGCAATTTTGTTAGGAAACAATAGCAACTGAACCATTGTTTAAAGTTAACAGTGTGCTGATTAATCAGTGCTTTGTTAATAACATCAAAGAACTCTAAATTTCACAATTGTATTGAATCATCACATACCACTTGTAACTGAGTGGTCATAGCTGCATTTATTGAATTATGTTTATATTCGCAATTTTATGGATTTTTTTTCATGTATTTGACTCATTAATAAAAATGATAACTTCATACTGGGGTTAATGTTTCAGCTAAATTGTTTGTCGAAATGTTATATCAAAATTTAGTTAATAGCAAATTTACAAATTATATGCCAAGAATAAATAAGTTAAAAATTGGATATCCTACTCTTTAATCCCTTTTACAAACACAGAACCTCTGTATAATTTGCAATGGATTTTGTTAACATTACATTCATTTTTTTGCCACTATGAGCCGCATTTACACAGAGATATCATAATGTCTTTCACACGCTTATATATTATAAAGCAGAACAACATGAACATTAAAAGAAAACTTTGGGAAATTGTTATGAATAAAATTGTACATTTAAATCAGTGATATCTGTAAGCACGTACCTTTAAAACAGAACAAATTAAAGAACAAATGGCATGCCACTCAAGTGTCAGAAAGTAGGTAATTGTCATTCGTATAATTCTCTTTATTAATTTAAATTAAGGCTTCGTTAAACCATTGCATAATATAAAAAATTTGATTTATTATAACAAGTAACAATTTTGACAGAAACCTTTTGATATAGTAATCTTTTGTTTGAGAATTAACATTTGAAAATATTTAGCCTGCAGATATAAATATATATTGCATAATTATGAATGGCAATTCATACAAAAGCATAATAATGCATAGCATATGCTTTTGATATAGGTTTCATGCCTCTTTAATTGATCCTCATCTCTTTTAAGCATGCACAACATTTAGAGTTGCTATGTATGTACATGTAGTAACATGTACAGTTTTGAGGATAAAATACAGTTTTTTTTTAAATATTCAATCAGGCAATATAATAATTATCACAAAACTTAACATTCTGATGTGTTCCTTATTTAAATAAAAAAAAAAGTTGTAGTGAGGTAGCAAGATTTTGTTAACATCAAATTTGATTTATTGTGTTCATACTTAATTTCAACACATGGTGGTTTGTTGCCTGTAATTCTAATATTTACCTCCCTTGAATTAAAATTTGTCATTAAAAGATGCAGTTGGAAGATAAACAAAGTTAGTTTACAGTTTCAATTTATATTCAATGAACTTTAAATTTTAATTAATGGAATGATATTTCATGTGTAGTCGAGACATTTGTGATATATTGGATGTTTGCAGTGTATGGAAAATCGGAATGTCTTTGTAAATTCTTTCCTGTTTACAACATTCTTAAATATATGCTTGTGACAACTTTGACATGTCTTATGTTATTAACATTCAAGACCTGAGTTTTGACAAATTGTGTTACCAAATGCTATACTGCAATAAGTGTAATGTATAAAAAGAGATACAGTTGTTGTATTTATCCTTTTCTTGAATGAGTGGAGAAAATTATAGTTAGAGTGCAAATATGTTTTACATTACCCTTTAATGGATGAAGATAAATACATTCTTACACAGAAATAAAGATATATTTTTGTTATCTGAGACAAAACCCTACCATTGACTTATATAAATTGTTTCAGATACTTCTCCTGAATGATTCACCATTAGAGCAAGCTTATTCAGGGTACATAAGCATTTGGAAAAGTCATTACTTGCTCTGTGTCTTGTGAACTACTGGCGCTAGTTCTGCTTGGATGCTGTTCAAGTAACGCAAAAGATCAAGATCTAAAGAGAATCATTACACTATGTCAGAAAGCAGTGAAAAAATGTCTGACCATAGTGAAAGTGGGAGTGAGAGTGGTAATACAAACGACATTTGTCGGGATTTTTTGCGCAATGTTTGCCGGCGTGGTAAACGGTGCAGATACCGACACCCAGGAGAACAAGAAACAACTGAATTTAAGAAAATATCTGAGTACACATTCTGTCATGATTTCCAAAACAATGGTTGCAGACGACCAAATTGTAAATTTCTCCACTGTACCAGGGAGGAAGAAGAGCATGCTAGATCAACGGGTGAGCTTCCCCCACGTGTTCTGCAAGCTGCCTCGCTTGGCATCGGTGTGAATCATGCAGAAATGGTGGCTAAAGGTGGTGTTCCTATATGTAAGGATAATTTGAAAGGTAGTTGTCAACGTGGCAATCAGTGTAAATATCGACACATATCAAGTGCGGAATACGAATTTTTACAGCGAAAATCAGAAGGAAGGGAAGTTTTTAATAAAGAAGTTTTTAATAAGGACCCAAGATTTGATTGGTTCGAGTTTGAACCTGAAGTGAGCATAAAACGCAGGAGACTTGATTCAGAGTTTTCAAATGATGGATTTAGATCTTTTGAGAGTAGATACCCACAGCTTTCACCAAATTCAAAGCCACTTAGCTATCAGCTGCTTGAAGACGAGAATGCAATGTTGAGAAAGAAAGTGGATGAGCTAAAAAAGCAAGTTGCAGACCTCACAGCAACCAACGAGGTACTCTTGGAGCAAAACGCACGCTACAGAGTGAGTAAAACCAGTATATTGCAGACATTAAACTCCGCTGGTGTTCAGGCTGCACTGCAAGCTTCATCCTTGAATCATTTAAATAACAGCCTAGCACAGCAAATAGCGCTGAGCAATGACTTGTCCACTATAACGCAGCAGCAGCAACAAGCTTTACAACAGCGAATGGTCCGTGAGGTGCTGGCTGCTTCCCAAGGCCCAGGGGGGCAGTGCAGCATTGCAGCACCTCAGACGCTCAACACCGCTACCCTGTCAATGAACCCGCCTGCGATTGTACCCATCTCTCTCCCACAAACAATGTCTGGCCTGCAACCGTCCAATAACCAGAGCCTAGCCCAGAGTATCGATATAAATGGCTCACTGGTCTCCTACCCTATTGTTTCGCAAGGGCTGAGAATGACTGCGAGTAGTCTAGCCCACTGACAGTGACTGTTCACTCTGTAATGTTGCCTGCTATGTGAGTATTAGGATAAGGGCTAGTAGATGTAGCTGTTGTTTTTATAATCTACCCTACATATTTATTGTTGTCCCATGTGTGTTGTGTTTGTTTTAGTGGTTACTTTATGTTAATTCTATGAAACATTGAGATTATTTCACAAAACAACTCTGTAATCTTTAAGACTTTTATGCTCCTTTGTAAAAAAAAATCTATTGATTTGAAATTGATTTGTTTCCAGTTAATAATTAATTGGTTATGGGGCCAACCTTATAAATGTCTTTGTGTTCCTTATATGTAAATGAGTCTTTTTGTCTTGTACAATCCTTCTAAAATTGGCTAAATCAGAGTGGGATAAATGCCCAGAAGTGTCCTGTTTAAAGAACGAAAAGTCCCAGGGCTCAACATTAATGGTCCTATTGTCCCTGGCAAGTAAAAGTTAGGTGCGGGCAAGTTATTTTATAATCTAGTTGTCCGCCCAGAAAAGTGCAAAAAAGAACAAAGAGCATTTAATTTAGACTATAATTAGACTTTAATTCAATTATTGCTGTAATCATTGTGTTTAATGATCAAAAAGAAAAAAAGGTTTTGTGGTGTATCATTTTGGTTTATTAAAAATATGAGGTTTACAGTTGATGTGATATTTCATGTTTGGGCAAGGTGCTTTACGTTCAGGGCAAGTAGATTTTCTAAGTACTTGCCTGGCATGGCAAGTTGGTTTTTCTGTAAATGTTGAGCCCTGAGTCCAAAAAGCAGTTTAAAGTAGCTGCAATAATAATGTAATGGTATTTATCCTGTGGAGTGTTTCAGTAATTATGTTCAGTTGTGAACAACAGAATCTCAAGTTTTAACCTCAAAGTATCATTTATTAAGTTGCTGAATCTTGTTAGATTTAAAATAATAATTAAAAATTTATTAAATAAATTAAATTAAAATAAATTGGTTTGATATCTCTTTAAAAATTCAATTGATTATAATATCATAGTCGTTGTCTTTGTAATTTATTCTATTTTGACGCTAAATTTATGATTGACGACTTTGTATTGACAAGCAACCCTGAGTGACTAATGGAAAACCAACCATTGATTAAGGGTTCAGGGGTTTTTCAGCACTGTCTGCGCCTCCAGAAAACGGAGGCGTTCCCGATCCCAAACCGAAATTATATTTTAAAAAATCCCAATTTCCAAAAAAAAAAAAAAGTGTCTTATGACTTATGATTATTAGATTATTAATGTCCAGCTGATGTGTATCATACCAACAAGCACTGCTGTGGTTGAGCGAGGATTCAGCACCATGAACCTGCTGTGCTCCCCATTACACAGCACACATTCACACAAACCAAACTTACTCATCTGATGCTTATACCTGCATTGAAGGTCAAGATCTGA
Source organism: Dreissena polymorpha (assembly GCF_020536995.1). NCBI lineage: Eukaryota > Metazoa > Mollusca > Bivalvia > Myida > Dreissenidae > Dreissena > Dreissena polymorpha. Next base: position 43,059,035 of record NC_068367.1, read on the forward strand.
ATGACAAAACATTGGAGAAGCTCTGTGATACTTTCAAAAACAGAAAGCAGAGACAAATTATGCTGTAAATTATGTTACTAACCAGTGTTCGTTTTGGTAAAAAATATCTGCTGTAAGTTTTTGACTGTACAGTTTTTATCTCAGTATAACTGTAACTGAAAAACAAAATTGCAGTACTTGAATAAACGTTGAACATGCCCAATATTGCATGTGTTTATATAAAGAAGACAAAATAACAAATAAAAACAAATTTATTTATTAAACCACTGATTTGTTTAAGCATGATAAATTCACAATGTTTTCCCAAAATGAGCTGTTTCATCGAAGCAAAAATTCCCAAAATGGACAATTTTGTCGATAAAAAATTCCCAATTTGGTCAGACTCCTTTTCCCAAAATAGGGAGAAAAACCCCTGGGGTTGGTCCAGTGATGCTAAACTAGTAGAAGTAAACCAGTATTTTTACCCCTTTTAGAGGTTATTAATACCTTTGGAAACAATTAATCAAATTAGTATCTATAAGCTGTATATGTGTGGTTCAGTTGTATGTGACTTAACTCACTTAATGTAAATAAAATAATTTGTATTCCTGTAAGTGCCATTTTAGGTCAATTAATTATATATAACATTTGAACATAGTATGCATAATATATATAATGAATTGTATTGGAAACCAGTTGATTACAGTTCCAAAAAAGTTACTTCCCATAGCTTTTAATATAAATGATTAGATAATTTCTGAGCAGATTCTTAATAGATAAAATGAATATAAAAATAATACCAAATCCTTGATTTTATAATTGTCTTTTGGATTAATTTTATTCGAGGATTTGGGAAATGTTAATCTTCAAATTGGGAAAATTGTGAAAAAGTTGGCTTGGGAATGGTTCCGTTTTCTGTTACAGTGAACTTCGTTTAGAGGCAGAGGACTGTTCATTCCTGTATTATCTTGTTTATGTAATCTTTATTTGATGGATTCAGGGGCGTAGCTAGCATTTTTTTAGCTGTAGGCCCGGATATGCTACATAAAAACGGGGGGCCCTGGGGTCCTACACCGGAAATTTTTAAAATCCTATAACGCCTGTGGTGAGATTTAAAGCATATCTAGACAAATAATGAGATAAGAAAATATAAGACTTTGACCTGCTTATCTTTGCTATTTTACTGTTTTATCTCAATGTCAGAGAACTAAATTTTACTCTCTATACCAGAGAACTAAATTTTAAAACAATATGGAACATAGAAACATTAAAAAGTGTAACACTCCACTTATTCACAAGTCAAACCATGGGAATTCTTTCCAATAATACTGTCTGCATGTCTATAACGGCACCGTAACGTGTTGAGTATAAAACTTACTTACAGTCGATCTATTACACTAATTGTTCTAACAAGTGCATAAATTACATTAAAGCAATATTTCTACACTTAACAGAAGAAAACGTGTTGATGATTTCATCGATCGAAACATCCGGTTCTCAGTGAATGTGTAGGAAAAGTTGTAACAGCAAGTAACGTGAAAAGAAGCGAGCTAGAATCTATGCACATTCATGTAGATAGAAGTAGAGTTGATAAATGGAAGATATGTTCCTTGAACATGACCAGAATCCATTGTTTGAGGATTATGTGAATATGAAATGCAGATTTCTAACACCTCACTCACGCAGGATCAACATTTTAATGCGATTTTCGAAGTTGAAGCATTTTTATTTTTTCATGTTTAAAAAAAAATTGTAGGCCCGGGCCTGCTGTGCCTAATAGCAGCTATGCCCCTGGGATTACATGTTCACAGATCTTCACTGTAATAAAATAATGATTTTTCAGAGTTTAAAGGTATGTTTACATGCATACATGATTTAAAACAAATCTCCCTCTGTCCTATTTATAAGTAGATGTACTTTATGAATAAATGCACAGGTGGACATTGAGTGGGAGATTTGTATTGATTGGTCTATTCAGTATGGAAGCACATTTCTGTGCATATTTCTGAAAATCGATGGTCTAATTAAATGCCTTGCAATAGAAACACTCACTTAAGAACTATAATATGTTGTAGGTTACTATAGTCATGCTATTTATTAGTAGGACAGCTGAGTTTGGAAAAGGACCAATTTTGGTTCTTAATTTGGTTTTTAAATAATTTTAAATTAAGAATATTGTGTTGTTTGGAATTTGTATGTTGTATACAACTGTGGCGGACTTTAACTTAAAGGGACTGTCCAACAGTCAAAAGCGTCGTTCGACGCGAATCGATATTTTGGCTAACTACGAGAATTGCTTATATAGCTAAAAAAATACCTCCGCACTTGACGTGAGCGTGGATGGTCGAGTGGTAAAGTCGGGAGACATTTTACTCCAAAACTCCATGACTCTAGGGGTCAGTGGTTCGATCCCTGTGGAGGTTAATGTTTTTTCTTCTTTTTAAAAATTGTACTCTTATTATTTACTGGAGATTTTTAGTTTAAATGTTTAAATTCATCAATATAAAGCATTTAAAGCAGTTAATGACAAGCTTTAATCATACATGCCAAAATCTGTTGGACAGTCCCTTTAATACAATACAGTTTACTTGTCCAAACAATGTCCAATTTTTGTTTATAATTAAAACCATCTCAGAAAGCATGCAGTGTTGGGGTGGGGGCCAGAAATCAGTGAAGCACCCATATATTGAATGCTGATTCTTATGTTTTTGATATAAATAAATACCTTTGAAGAATTTTTGTATTCTATGTTGCTAAGGGGTACCAAGTCTTGCTCAACAGTTTCATATTAGCCTGCTGCTTAATGTTATACAATGAAGTATGGTTAATTGAAAACTGGTGTCAGCTGAGTGCTTTTGGGGGTAAATTATGCCTTTTAAACAAATGCACCAAGTTTATAGTATCAATTATTCACTTAGTGTACTGTTATTTATTGATATGTATTGTAAAATACAGCCTGGTAAATTGATTAATAATTGGGATGCATTTATGTTATGCATAGGGTATAATTTTTCTCTGGAGATTGCATGTATTATTCTAATGTAATGAAAGCTTTATCTAAAGGAACAAAGAAAAATTATTGACTAGATTGTCTTTTATTAAAATGAACAAGCAAGGTTCGACTGAGATTTCAGTTGAATATTTATGAAAGCAGATTGTCACCAGTTATGGTAATGGTAGAGCCTGACATGAAATATGGCAATTATATCCAGGCACGCATTGACAGGTCTGTTATCAATGAACATTACCTGCATGTGTTGTCTATTGCTTTCTTCCTGTTGACAGGTTCTAGAAGAAAATGGGACAATGACATCTTTGGTTGTTTGTTGTCTTTATAAAGCATGTCTTCCATCCAAATAGATTTTTGTGTTATTTTTTTTATTTCATTATTATATAGCAAGCCATGAAACGTTAGAAAGTCTATTCGCAGAGCAAAATATTTAGGTCCGACATTATGGTGAACAATATAATGTTTGTGTAGCTATTTGTTACAAGCTCAATTTTAACTTCACACTTTTTAAAGACTTAACTGGTTTTCAAGTTTATTACGAAAATGTTTCAGATTTATCTAAATATTTTCCTTTCATTACATTATTTGTTGTGTTGAACATTATTTAAAGTAAGTGAGGACAACTTAAAAAATCATTTCAAATGTCATTATACAAGCAGTAAAACACCTAATTAACTTATAATTTTGATTCACAATTATTGGTCATGAGCTTGAGGGCCCATAGGGTTAACCCTTTTCCCCATAAGAAGCAAAGTGGAAATGGCTTTTGAAATCAGCATAAAACCAGGACAGCCCGTGAGTAACTCGCAGTCTGTTCAGGTTTTATGCTGTTTGCTGGTCATCAGTATCTAAGGGTTGGCATTATAAAGCCTTTAAAACTTGATTTTAGTAATAAAGGTATTCAATTAAATTTAACTTTTTATAGGACTACAAATACTTCAAAATATGTATCTTAGTGGTAAACTAAACTGACTGGCAAATGACCCCTATTGATTTTGATAGAATGCTTACGCCTAGGATCATGAAACTTCATAGGTACATTGATCATGACTGGCAGATAACCCCTATTGATTTCAGGTCACTTGGTCAAAGGTCAAAGTTACAGTGACTCGAAACCATAAAATGGTTTCCTGATGATAACTCAAGAATAATTAGGCCTAGGATCATGAAAATTCATAGGTACATTGATCATGACTGGCAGATGACCCCTATTGATTTTCAGGTCAGTAGGTCAAAGGTCAAGGTCACAGTGACAAAAAGCAGATTCACACAATGGCTGCCACTACAACTGACAGCCCATATGGGGGCATGCATGTTTTACAAACAGCCCTTGTTGCTATTTTAGATATCCTTGAAAGAGTATTCAATTAAAGGACGCAAATTAAGGATAAAAAGCAGAAAGGAAAAATTTAGCGGTATGAATTTTCGGCGAGCAAAAATAATTTTTTTGGAAAGTAACAAAAAAAATTCAGTCCAGGCTGAATTTAGTGGGTCGCTCAGGTTATGCCAAACAAAAGATTTTTATGTCCCCCACTATAGTAGTGGGGGACATATTGTTTTTGCCCTGTCTGTTGGTTGGTCTGTTGGTTGGTTGGTTTGCGCCAACTTTAACATTTGGAATAACTTTTGCAATATTGAAGATAGCAACTTGATATTTGGCATGCATATGTATCTCATGGATCTGCACATTTTGAGTGGTGAAAGGTCAAGGTCAAGGTCATACTTCAAGATCAAAGGTCAAATATATGGGTCAAAATCGCTCATTTAATGTACACTTTTGCAGTATTTCAATATTCAAGATAGCAACCCGATATTTGTCATGCATGTGTATCTCATGGAGCTGCACATTTTGAGTGGTGAAAGGTCAAGGTCATCCTTCAAGGTCAGAGGTCAAAATTATGTGGACAAAATCTCTCATTTTATGAGTACTTTTGCAATATTGAAGATAGCAACTTGATATTTGGCATGCATGTGTATCTCATGGAGCAGCACATTTTGAGTGGTGAAAGGTCAAGGTCATCCTTCAAGGTCAGAGGTCAAATATATGTGGCCCAAATCGCTTTTTTTATGAATACTTTTGCAATATTGAAGATAGCAACTTGATATTTGGCATGCATGTGTATCTCATGGAGCTGCACATTTTGAGTGGTGAAAGGTCAAGGTCATCCTTCAAGGTCAAATATATGGGTCAAAATTGCTCATGTTATGTCACTTCTGCAATATTGAAGCTAGCAATTTTATATTTGAAATGCATGTGTATCTCATGGAGCTGCACATTTTGAGTGGTGAAGGGTCAAGGTCATCTTTCAAGGTCAAACGTCATATAGTGGGACATTGTGTTTCACAAACACATCTTGTTTAAGGATGGCCTGTTCAATCAATTTTTAAACATTTAAATCAACAGACAATTTAATTTTTTAGGAGTTTTAAAATTATGATAATCAAACTCAGATTGCAGGTTGGTTCCCCTTGAAAAATTGCAAAGATTTAACTTGAAATGAAAACCTAGTTTGAGCTGAACTAAGCAGAGGCATGTTACTATGTTGTTGCATCAAATTAGACAGAACCTCCCAATTAAGAAAAATCCCTTGTCAAAATTGTTTGAAGAGCTCTTCAACTTCTGGTATTAAATACCAGAAGTTGAACAGCTCTTCAAACAATTTTGACAATGGCTTGTTTTCTTTACAATGTGCTTTTTGTTGCCAATACAACATTTAGTAGCAAAACTATTGTGTACTGATTACAAATGTCTCCTTCATCATATGACTTGTCATTGATTTTGCCCATTTTATTGCCCAGTACTACATGCTGATGCAAGAGAAGGTGCAAATTATCGATTGTATTGCATTATTATTACAAAACCTTATTACATAAATTCTGTTTGCCTAGGCAGATTGGTCAATGTATTATACTGTGTCATGCTTTTCAAGCAAAACTGTAAAGAATGCTAATAATGTGTTTGCAATTTTGTGGATGACCAATAATGTAGATTGTGGGGAGTTGTAATAATAGCTTCAGGTACAGCTGTAACTGTAATGCAAGTGCAATGTGATATGTTACTGTGCTTTTCCTGTAAATTAATGTGCTATTTGAAAAGTGACCTTTACAAGTCTACTTATGGCTACCAATTTCCCTAGTTTATAATAAAATAACTTTCCAAAATTCAGAAACACTAAGTAACAGTCAAACTTACATGTAGCTTGGACAGATCCACAATACGTTTGTATTACGCTTTCATTTAACTCTTTCGAACAACACATATCACAGTAAAGAATAATTGAAAAATGTATTGTTTAAACTGAAAAAAAATGTCTTGAACACTGGGCCATCCATGCTCATATAGTGAGTGGTGTATAACAATAGAACTCTCCAAATTATTTAATTGTTTGCTTTTGAAAAGCTTATTTATTTTCAGGTTTTTGAATCGTCAAACAATGCATATAAGGTATATTTAAAGCATAGTTAATGTTCAGCATTACTCTTTCCACGCAAGTATCAACTACACCAACAATTTGCAAATCTTAAACTTTTTTTTTCAATTTTGTCAATTTACAAAATTATGTGTTATGTGCACTCTATGTCCTAATATAAAACAGACAAAAACATATGCCATATATAGATGGGTTTCACATATTCTAAGTGCTAGGTAAACACAAATTTATATCATGAATTAATGTTTCACATTCACTTTTTGTCTCTTAAGTCTTTTTTTAATAAAATGTCTGTCAAAGTTTGATGTTAGTTGGATGAGTGTCAAATTTGCATTGACCTAATTCTGTCATGTAATAGATATAGGATCATTTACTTTCGTTGATAACGTTTATTTATTTATTTATTCACATTTAAGGTCAATAGCACAAACACATATATGACACATAAGACATAGAAATTATCACAGATTAACATAGAATATATCACAGATATCAAGGAATTAAGACTAGGTTGATTTTCTTTAAAAAAAAAAACACAATTTAAAAGCAACAAATAAAACGCTGTTACATTATGCATACTTTTAACAATACATGAATTTTTTTTAACACTAGTATGTTCATATGAGCATGAATGCTGAGGACCTATGGATAACCCATTAAGCTAAAAGCTTATTTCCAATGGGGTCCATAAAACACACACTGAAAAAGAGAAAGTGATACATAACCATATGACAAACAAACATCAATAATTAACAATTAAGATTTTGGTACAATACGGGATTATTAAGAGTATGCATTCATCTTATTGTGCACAATATCACAATTCAACATGGATTACCACAGATGATTGTTGCAACATGTATTAGTAAAATAAAAGGTCACATTTACTTTCTGATACTTGTTGTTCTAGAAGGTGCTTTTTCACTAATTGCTCGAACCTGGTAATGTTTTTTACACTTTTAATATTGTCAGGGAAAGAGTTCTAGTCTCTTGGTCCAGTATATAGGAATGTCTGTTTACAAGAAGTATGATAGACACTAGGTAAGATAAATTTAAATGGCTTGGATGCTCTTGAGCCATTAACAAAGTTTTCTCTAAGATATGAAGGACATGTTTTATAATAGACTATGCATGTGGTTAAGCCTTAGCTGTTTTACTCTATAGCTAACATTTAACATATTCAGATGAACATAGTCCTGCCAAGTAATAGAATGTCTTGGAGAGTAACCTTTTATAAATCTGATTATCTTGTTCTGGACAATTTGGAGTTTAGATTTTAAACCTTTATTTAGACGATATTTACCAGGATGAACATGAATAATCGATGTGACACTGTAAAACAGCAGATGATAACAATTTACGTGTGTTAAAATCCAAACAATTATTATGTCTATACAAAAATTTATGTTTAATTGCAAGAGTTCTGGCCTGGGATTTAACTGTCATAATGTGCAAGTAAAAGGAGCATATCACAATGTAGTACATTAATTGAGTTATTCAATTAAAAATGATGGTTAGAATTTTTTTATGGATTAATTATAATTATATTGAGAAAATGGTAAATAAAGAGAAGAAGTTGATTCACATATTAAGGAATAAAAATGTCAGCATTATATAGCAATTAAAATAACATTTCATTACAAGGAATGTATTGTACAATAAATTTACAATAAATATTTGCATGCACTGGTTATTCAAGATATGTTAGTATATAAATAACACTCATACAAATATTTACAGCATACAATTGTTTGGTTCTGGTAAACTTTGGGTCTGAAAGATGATATTAATGATTATATAATTTGCCATTGAGATTAGAAAAGAACTCTGTTCGAGTTTGGTATGAATTTTCCTCTGTGCAATCAAAAAATAAGAAAATGATAAATGCCTGTTAAAATAGATTCATCAGGACACAGTTTGCCTCAAATAGAATTCCTATATATATGTGAACTGAATTCAATTGTTCAATTTTTTAGAGAGTGGTTTGGTCAATACTTCATATGTTTGCAAAGCCCAACATAGTATGAACTATATTTGAATGTTCATGTCATCAATGTGCTGGTGTTTACATGGAATAAGTAGTTGCACTGTCATCAATGGGCAGGTTGTTTACATAAAACAAATGGTTCCACTGTGAAACATTCAATGCTCAGACATGCACTGCTTTCATTTTGTATGGGCTTTTAATTTTTTAACACTTGTTGTTTATTTTTGTGAGTCCTAAATTGATAACCTAATGACACAATTTCCGATGTTAAGTCATTATTGTTGTGTGTTTGTTAATATAAACATTTGTTACGTACAAAAATGGCTATGAACACTAATGGCTATGAACACTCCATTAGCCATTGTAAGATTATGATTGCATTATAAGTGACATTGTTAACATTGCCAGTTACTTGGCAGGATTGGTCAAATTTGTATTAATAACATTAAAAGATTGGGACAACACAAGTGGACACTCTTCTACTTGTGCTATTTTTATAAATGATTTAAAAATAATATTTCTGTATAAAATATAAGTAAATACATATACATATTGTGAAATAACTAAAATCCATACATGCCAGAAATGTTTGGGTCCAAATCGGGACAGTCCATTAAAAATGTCGGGACATTTTACCAAAAAGCAGGACACCTAAAACTATCAATCATGCCACCTTTACAGAAGTCAGTTATCAGCTAATTACTTACAAAACCTCATAATTTCTGGCAAATATTGATGATAAATGTGTTTAGAATTGCATGAACACAGACATTCTCCATTTTCCGGAAGTAAACAAACATGTGACTAAGGCAACGTTCAACAGGATGTGCGCACATCGAGCACTGTTTTTATTCAACCAATCATCCATTAACTCTAAATTTAGATTGATGCAATTTGTACAAATTATTTTCTGAAAATCAGCCAAAAACGAAAGTAAATTAATGTCTCTGGTTTCGGTCAGCGCTCGATTTGTTTGACATAAAATACACTGAATACCGCGGAATAATAGTATCTTTGGACTTGATTTGGGCCATGAAATACAAAAGCAATCTGCTTAATGCACTACGATGCATCTATCCCTAGCAATTAACGACCCTTATCATAAAAATACCCTGGTGTGAATGCCCGATAAAATCAATAATTTGCCGATAAATCGCTGATAATGTGTCAAATACAACACTGGATCACTCGACTAGTAGATATGGTTTGTTAATAGGGGGCAATAAAGGGATTAGCGATGGTAATTAAAGCCAGACGGAGCTTGAATAGGGAATTTTGTGAACTTAAAGAGCGTATATCGTTTTGTTCGAATGTCGGGACAAATAGTGTTACATCGGGACACCGGGACAAACACCCCAAAAGCAGGACTGTCCCGCCAAGATCGGAACGTCTGGCATGTATTCTAAAAACTAACTGGTAATGTGAAGACAGACAAGCAAAATTGAAGAGTACTAATACAACTGCACATGTACCCGGTAGATTTTAAAATGATAATGTTGAGCCCTGAGTAAGACCATCATATTGTGTTTTTTTATTTGTCAAAATTTGAATCCTTTTTTACTATTTCCAGTGAAAGTAGATAACATCATAATTAATTGCACCACTGCAGCTCCCAAAGTCAATATTTGGCATTTGCAATATTGTGTTAAAAAGTATTTTGTATAACACCTGACTTTGAAGGAGGAACACTTTTGTTGCCTTTTTAATATTATGATGTTTGACATGCAAAGGTCGATGGTTTCATTGCAATACATATGGTGCAATCTATTTTGGGCTGTGCTCTCTGAAAAGGGAGTTTAATGCATGTGCGTAAAGTGTTGTCTCATATTGACTGCACAGGCTAATCAGGGATGACACTTTACACTTTTATGATATATATCGTTTCAAGAAAGTCTCTTCTTAGCAAAAATCCAGTTTAGGCGGACTGCACTGAGTTACGCGGCACGACACTTTTTGCACATGCATTAAACCCCCTTTTCACGGAGCATGGATCATTTATAGTTTACAGTAGATTATTTAGGTCACTGGTGTATAATGAGCTATGCATTATTGCGTGGATTAAAAGGAGAATAGACAAGATAATTAATGAGTGACTAAAGTGCAAGTAACTTTTCCTTAAGAATGGTAATAAATAACCTGTTACATCAAAAACATTGCAGCATCTGGTATAAATCATGGTGAAATACACAACTTTATAACTAGTGATTGATCTACCTGGGTATCTTGATGCTCCATTAAGATAGGTTAATTTGATAATTTGCTCTGTGGGAATTGTAAATAGAATCCTTTGCTATATACTTAACATTTAACATTTATAATATTACTCGTGCTACATACTGAACATTTATAATTATACCCTTTACATTCTAATGACACAGGTAGTTTTTTCTTGCAACTTAATACGCTTGCATTTTCAACCTTAAGATATTCTGAGTACAATATAAATCACAACGACACTGCAATTAAAGAAATGCGTAGGATTTCATTAGGCCATTTATAAAGTTTTGTTTCTGGCTGTAACGGTGTTTTGCATTATTTTGTCAATTTGTAAAAATATTACCAGTTTCAAGAAGCAATTGATTGGCCAGTTAACTGCTAGTAATTAAAGTGTCAAACTATGTGTGCACAATATATTAAGAAGAATGCAAACAGTCCAGGAAAATGTGAAATATACTTTATCAATATTTTTGAAGAATGATTGATATCAAAGCTTATTATCGCACAAAATAATTAACTTAAATTGCCAATGTTTCTAGATACTGTACAAAAGTATTTTAAAACCCAAACAATGCTGCCACCTTTCATATTCCCTTCTTCTATGCTTAAATAAGAACTTGACCAATCAGAAACATTATGGTATACTTGTTTACAAAAGCTTTGCATAAATATCAATAATTGAACAAAAAAATGTTTCAGTTCAAAATTTTCCTAAGTTTTCCTTTGCAAATACTTTGAAAGTCGGTTTAAGGTAGCGCACCTCTAATGATTTCCCGCGATTTCTTCGAAGGTTGAAGAGCCTACTATTAGGTGCCGTAGCCTAGTGGTTAAGGCGATAGACTAGAAATCTTTTGGGATATTCCCGCGCAGGTTCGAATCCTGCCGACGACGTATACTTTTTGCGACGCGTTTTATTTATTTTCTAACGTAATTTGATTTAATATGGCATATAAGCTATATTTATTGTTAAATATGTTGCAATTTTTATGCACATTCTTCAATTATTAAAATTCAAACAACGTTATGGCGAAATTGGGTGATATACTGTTGAAAATACGAACCATGCATGTTGCATTTTTATTTTTATTTCAAAAAGTAAACGGTAAATCTGTCTAGTTCTTGGTATTTTTGCTGTATATAGTGTATCTATAAAAACTAAGTTTAAAATATGACTTAAATGATACTATTTTGAATTTTATGACACTTTGTTTTTAACCGACCCAATTTTTACTTGGCTGAAATCACTTACATTTCATGGCGCTCTTCCATAGATAAAAATTTGTAAAAAATAAATGTCTGTAAAAGAATACTTATTTCATCTTATTTAAACTTTAAACACCTTTACAGCATCTGTACACACCAACTGCATGCCCATATTTGGAAATTTGAATGAATTATGGAACTTTTATATACCCCAGGGGTGAAAATAAACTGGACAAAAGCCGAGCGTGGGGGTGGTTTTGAAAAAATCCATCATTTGCTGTGTGTCCCAGGAAAGAATAACGTTGATATCTCCAAGTTGAAAGTCACACTTTAAGTTCAAATGTCAAAAATGGCCATAAATGAGCTTTCCCGGCCATAACTATGTTGTTCATTGTTAGATTTAAAATCATTTGGCACATTTGTTCACCATCATTGGCCGGTGTGTCGCACGAAAGAATTAGGTCCTTATCTTCAAGGTCAAGGTCACACTTTGAGTTTGGCCATAATTGAGCTTGTCCGGGAAATAAATATGTCATTCATTGTGAGATTTTAAAATTACTTGGTACATTTGTTCACAATCATTGGACAATGTGTCATTCGAAAGAATTATGTCAATATCTCAAAGGTCAAGGTCACACTTGGAGTTCAAAAATGAAAATTGGCCATAAATGAGCTTTTCCAGGCCATAACTATGTCATTCATTGTGAGATTTAAGGACTGTACAATAACTTTGTTCACAGTCATTGGACGGAGTGTCATGCAAAAGAATTCAAGAGTTCAAAGGTCAAAATGGCCATAAATAATAATGGCATAATAATTCTTAAAAATCACCATAGATTATATTCTCTTGTTTTGTGAAGACAGCATGCAAAATAGTCTCTGTCAATGCGGCACGTGGGGGTATACGTCACGTCTGTTACAAAGCTCTAGTTAATGATATGATAAAGAGATCTTTGATGATTGTTATTAAATAGCCGTATATATCTCTATCTCTTTCAAGAATGTTCTACTTTAGCTTACTTATAACACTGTCCATTTAGGAAGTCATCTTTTGTTGGATGACTTATTTGCTCTAGTATGTTGTACAATGTAAATAAATTGAATATATATAGGCCATTCTCTGTGAAAAGGGGGTTTAATGCATGTGCTTAAAGTGTCATCCCAGATAAGCCTGTGTCGTCTGCTTTTATATTTTTCTGTTAAAAAAAGGGGGTTTTATGCATGTTATTAAAGTGTCATCCCAGATTAGCCTGTGCTGTCTGCTGTGATTATATTTTTTGTTAAAAGAAGTCTCTTCTTAGCAAAAATCAATTTTAGACAGAAAGTTTTGATGCTGATTAGCCTGTGCCGACTCTACAAGCTAATCTGGGATGACACTTTAAACACATTTATCAAAACCCCTTTTCACTTAGCTAGCATAGCTCATATTCATAAGTGACTTTCTTGTGTGTGTCCTGCACAGTTTCGGCAGTGCATTTGTTTCATGCTTTTACCCAGTCTTTCAACAGACATATAGCCATGTTCTTGTCATTGAAAATAATTACATGTATCTGTAAATTACATACACACGCATATATTCTCTGTTTTTTGTGTTTATTTGTGTTGTATTATTCAATTTTGCCAGTGTCTTGCAACAAAATATGTGTTTTAGTATGTTTATGTCATTATTTCTAATGCCAAACATGTAACCTGTGTTTTTAATTGCATTTTCAGTTACTTCCCTGGTGATTTCAAGCATGTCTGCAGACATGAAAATGAATGGGATCCGATGCCCAAAGCTGCCACACCTGGCCAGTTGGATGAGCCCTGGGCCGTGACACATCTGGTATCCAGTCCAAAAGAGATAAACATCCTTAGTGATATTGACATTGTCCATCTCTGGGCACAGTAAAATGCATCTATGAATATGCCTTATTCATCCAGATATGTTGTATTTTTTCTGGCTATAATATATGGCTCTATTCTGCCTAACACATATTTATGCATTCTGTTAAAATGCTAAGACAGTACAACTGTGCATGCTTGGACAGGATTCGCTCGTCTGACGAGATAATTTGTTTTGTTTAAAGCTAAAGTTTAAGGACATCCTAAAAACGACTTGTAGGGCCTTGAAAAGGGGCCCAAGGATTGATTCCTTCCTGGCTTGTTACATTCAGGGCATTGACATAAGATTTTCAAGAAGTATTTTAAGGTCTCTATAACCAATAACAACAGACAAAATCTTTTATAGTCTGTATAACAATGGCATTTACAAGCTTTACATTGCAAAGCTTCCTTTATGAAACAACTTCATAATGTCAGTCATGGTAAACAAGTCAGGTATATGTACTTTGTTAAGTGTTGCAATTGAAACAAATCCATAAGCACATCAGAACATGTCAGGTACTTTGTTTATTGTTACATTTAACATAACACGTTTTTAGCTCACTTGAATGGTGATCTTTTGTGATCACTCTATGTCCGTCAAAGTTCTCATCTGAGTCATATATGGACAAAAAAACAAGTCACCAGGTCAAATCTTAGAAAAACGTTGTAGCCAATTTATAGGCAACCTTTTTTGGTTCAATCTTTATGAAACCTTGGTCAAAATTTTTATTTGGCAATGCTAAGGCCGTATTTGAATCTGGGTCATATGCATAAAAAACTCAGTCACCAGGTAATATCTTTCAAAAATCTTGTTACCACTCTAAATGACACATTTATTACTCAATCTCTATTAAACTTGGTAAGCATGTTTATCTTGACAATACTTTGACCAAGTTTGAACCTTGGTCACATGACTCAACAAACTTGGACACAAGTGCTGTGTGAGCAATATTTATTACTAAGTCTTGATGAAAATGTATATCTTGACATTGTTGACCAAGTTTGAATCTTGGTTCAGAAACAACTAAATACGAGGTCACCATGCCAAATCTGAAAACACACAATTATACCAATTGCAGGCCACATTTATTACTCATTCTAGATGAAACTTGGTCAGAATATTTATTTTGTTTGAATCAGGGTTAAGTGTGGTAAAAAACTAGATAACCTGGTCAAGAGTTCAGAATTTGGTGTCTGTGACTCAGGTGAATGCTTAAGGGCCTACATGGCCTTCTTGTTGTAAAAAATCCAAGGCACAGCAGAAAATGTCTTGTACTTGGTTCAATTATACTATTTGGTGTAAAAGGATTTTTAAAACCATATGAGTCGCATTCTGAGAAAACTGGGCACTATACATGTGCGTAAAGTGTCGTCCCAGATTAGCCTGTGCAGTTTGCTAAGAAGAGACTTCAATTAAAAGAAAAATGTCATAATAGCGGAAAATGTCGTCCTTGATTAGCCTGTGCGGACTGCACAGGCTAATCTGGGACGACACTTGACGCACATGCATTATACCCAGTTTTCTCAGAACACTACTCATATGCTTAGCAGGCTTCAATACAGAATGACAGAAAGTGAGACCGGTTATGATTGAATCTTGTTGACTTTTGTATGAATGAAGGAAAGTGTGGGGAAACATGTTTTGTTATCAATGTTCATTTGTTTGGGGTACTAGAATTTTGTTTTTATCTGATTTAAACAATGAATACACAGTTGTGTTTTCTGTTTTTCTGAGAATCTATTCAACAATAGGGATCAATTAAAATTGAGTTTGTTGGATATATATATGTTGTTGTTGTTGTTTAAACCCTGTATAATTCTGCTTGAATGTACTTGTCTGTTTTAAGTTTTAATTGATGTGTATTATCCATGAATTTTCCCTATTATTAGTTTGATTGATTGTTTATTATTACCTATATACATTTTTTAGGTACATTTACATGTACTGGTGTTTATGTAGACTGTCACTGTGGCTGGTTCATGCCAACCCACCAGATCTTATAAAATGCAAATGGGCAATGCTCTGTAAAAGAGGGGGTTTAATGCATAAGCGTAAAGTGTCGTCCCAGGTTAGCCTGTGCAATCCACAAAGGCTAATCAGGAACGACACTTTCCACCTAAAATGGATTTTGGCTAACAAGAGACTTTCTATGAACAAAAATAACACAAAAGCGGAAAGTGTCGTCCCTGATCCTGATTAGCCTGTGCAGACTGCACAGGCTAATCTGAGACGGCCATACATGCCATACGTCCCGGATTGTCCGGGACAGTCCCGGAAATGAAGAACTTGTCCCGCTGTCCCGGAAATCTTTCAAATGTCCCGGAATTTACAAAATCCATATATACATGTACCTTATCTTAGGCTTAACTGCACCTCGAATCTGTGTATATCTGCAGTAATCTGTAGTAATGTTTAATTTGACCTTAATAGATCAAGTGTATTTCGGATAGGCTTTCGAACTTTTGCAATTAACAATGAAAAAAAAAAACGTACCAAAAATGCATACATTGTATGTCTTTAAATATCGCTACATTTTATACATGTCCCGGAAAATCGGCAAAAGTCCCGGACAATTTAACTCGATGTCCCGGAATTGGTCTGAAAAATTATGGCATGTATGGAGACGGCACTTTACGCACATGCATTAAACCTCTTTTTCACAGAGCACGGCCCAAATGTTTTGTTCAAAGTCTGTTTTGGTATTTCATGTTGTTAAAACCTATTATTTTATCCTTCAGTTTTGGTGATGTCATTTGCTTCTTCAAATTATTTGCATATGATTTTACAAATAACAATGCAGACATAAAGGATACTTAAGGAAAAACGTGACTTAAAAACTGAGGGCATATTTTATTGTTCGTTTGTTTAGTTTATGGTTTTCTTTTCCTTAACTTACAAACTTTGTCCAATCTTTTGGCTTTGTTAACTGGTTTTGTGGGCATAATGTTTCTTTTTATTGATCTATTATTATTGTTTATAGTTACAGTAATTAGTGTCAATTGCATTACTTTTATCAGATAAATATGCGGTTGTTGCATCATTACGTTCCAGATACAGTTTTTCTTCCCATCCATATCAGGACAACTCACAATATATGTCTAAAGTGCAGTTTAAATCCTGAATAAAAAACTTCATAATATGCATCGAATAATGAATACTTAGAAAAAAAGTTCAGAAACATTTACATTAAAAAAATCATTTTAAATTGTTTACAATATGTTCATTTAAAACACTTCTAATGGCATGCTAATTTGACTGTATTATATAAAATTCTTTTTATTCAAAGAACCTTCAGAGCAACATGACAGTTTCAGATAAGTATACTCAACAATTTGGTATAATGTGTTTTAGCTAAGCACATTACGCAGAGTTTAGATATCCCTAAATATCAAATGGTCGGTTATAACTTTTGTGAGTGTATTACAAATAAATTGTACCTTTTGTTAACTTAAAAAAATATTATATTTAGTGCTGTTTGTTAAAACATACCTCACTTAACTCTTGTAATAGCCAATGGATCACTACATTGATTGTTAATAGCTGTTCATAGTTTACAATTAGAAGTTTATTAATCATTATGTTAAATTTGTGGAATGAAAATTGTTCATGTAAAATGTTTGAAAATTACTAAAGTGTGATGTGTGCATGTGAACTAAATTGAATTAAAATGCAAACATTGAAATGATTTTGTTGGTTTTTATTATACCACGTTTCAAATATAAACTGAAACTATTTGAACAATAATATACATAGTTTTTAGATAATTTTCTCATGGTGAGCTTTTGTGATATCCTTTTGTCTGTTGTACACCATCAAAATTTGCCTTTTGGACAGTCTTTGGAGGCCGCATTTATTGCCACATCTTCCTAAAACTTGATCAAAACCATTGTCCCAAGCATGACATAGTTTGAAACTGGATCACATTCAAACTGGGTAACATGAGGGAAAAAACTGGGTCACTAGTATACATGAAATAAAGAGAACATTTAGGGGCCACATTTATTGCACAATCTTCATAACACTTGGCTCAATTATATATTGGCTCAGTCAAAACTGGGTCTTGTGTGGTCAAAAGCAAGGGTACTAGGTCCAATTAAATGTTAAGCTTAGAACTGACACTATAGAGGTGTTACTTATAGCCCTATCTACATGATATTTGGAGGGAACATTTGCCTCAATAGTTTATTTGTGAGTCTGGAACTGGGTTATATGGGGTCAAAAACTAGGTCATAAGCTAAAATAAAAAAGATGTGTTTGTGAAACACTATTCCCCCATATATTTGACCTTTTACCTAGAAGGATGACCTTGACCTTTTACCACTCAAATTGTGTAGCTCCATGAGATACACATGTATGCCAAATATCAAGTTGCTATCTTCAATATTGCAAAAGGTATGGCCAATTTTAACGTTTGACGCAAACAATCAACAAACCAAGAAACAGACAAGGTTAAAACAATATGTCCCCAGTATAGACTGGGGGACATAAAAACAACAACTCCGTATTGTTTGCACAATCTTCGTGAACTTTTCTCTCAACATTTGTTCAAATGTAATCTCAGACAAGTAAGATATGGTTCCTTACCAATGAACAGCATTGCCCCAGTGAGTCTTCCTTTGTTTGCTTTATTATACACCATTAGAACATCTAGAAGTCTTTTAGCCAATCACAGTGAAACTTCCTTAGAACATTAAGGATTGTAAATATCTGAGCAAAGCTTGAAAATGAGTGAGGTTCGTCTACACATTATTGCTGCCAGTTGCTAGGTTAGTTTTCCGTAAAAGTCTATTGTGAAGCCGCGTGGACACTTCCTTCTTAGAACAGTTAAGTTTCTTCTGGTCTCAGATGAGCGTCTGATTTCATTTGACGATATTGTTAACTTCATTTGACCCACATGTTCAATCCGGTTATATATTAGGCTACTGTATGTGTAACATGGTTTTTCTAAGGTTTGAACTGGTGAAGTTTTTTGATACATGTGGCCTAGACTTGATATTGTCATACATGTTGTCAAGATAAACCATCTTAACAAGTTTCTTCAAATATTTAGTCATAAATGTGACCTTTCAGGTGGTTACATTGTTTTCTTAGATTTAACACAGTAATTTTGAGGTAATGTTTGGACTCATAACCCAGATTGGAACTCTAGGGCCTGTCAAGATAAACATTCTGACCATTTCTGATGGATATTGAGTCATTATTTCGACCCTCAGAGTGAATATTTGTTGTTTTAACATTTTTCCCTGGTTTAAAATGCACAACACCCAGATGCACAGCTATTGTCATCTTACATCTCACCTAGTATACTTTTTTGACAAATGTGACCGAGACTCAAACTGTGTCTAGGTATGGTAAATATAAGTAATCCAACATAATTTCATTATGATTGAGTCACACATTTAGCTTCTAGAGTAGTAACGAGTTAAAAAAAATATTAACGTGGCAGCCTTTTGTTTGGACGCACACATTCCAGATTCGTTTTGGATTTTTTCACTATAATCACACTTTGCACGTTTAATTAAGATTGTGTGATAAATGTGGCTTTAAGTCTTGTGTGACCAATATATGAACTCAGCTAAGATAATGGTAACATAATATTCTAACCATTCTGATCAAGTTTCATCAAAACTCTTGTCTTTGGACAAGACTGGATATTGCTACCTTCTTGATCTTTGGGAAATAGGAAGTGAATACAAACAATTAGCATTCTGATATCTTAGTCAACGAGTATTCGCTTTGTCAAGTCATTTTTCATTTTCGCTGAGCAGTATATATATATACAATAATTGAAAGCAAAAACTATAATTTTACTTTGAATACATATGTAAAAAGCGTATGATAAACATAAACAATGCTGGTTAGTATTTATCGGATTAATTAAAATTCCACCACTACTTT